>NC_050447.1:8524941-8654941 GCF_903995425.1 Onychomys torridus | reverse complement strand
GCAGCCATAGACAAATTCATCTTTTCTTGTTTGAGTACTGAACAGAGTCTAATGTGGGCCCTTTTCTAATTTTACTGTCAAAAGAATTTCTAGAAGGCTTCTTTCTGTTAGATGTTATGAGGTGTGAAGGAAACCACCCCAGCCATTTCAGAGGCCTATATGAAACTTCTCGTTTTTATATCAAAGTCTGTTTTCTGTGGCTTTAGTTGGGAAGTAAGAGTACAGGTCACAGAAAGAACCTTCAATGAAACCTCACTGAGAAGCTCTCTATGGACTCTTTTGGTCTAGCACAGAACCTGGAGAGATGGAAGGAGGAAATAGGACCTGCCAGCAACTCTCATGAAGCCTTATTCCTTTCCAGCCTGATAGATTCTTGTCTTCTCTGTTATTGCAAAAACATATTGAAAAGACGTCAAATGTCACCTTTCAATACTGTGTGTGTTTCATTAATAAGCACTTTTGATATATGAAGGATCTGAGTTAGGGACTAACATCTACACTAGTAGGAGTGAGGATTAACTGTGTAGCAGACATGTTGGGATCACAGAGCTTGTCAAGTGCTGCAGGATTCCGGTAAACTGAAGTACTTTTTCCTTGGTGAAGGGGCAACATGAGATCAACAGAGTGTGCAGATGGAGAAGTATTCTGAAAAGTGACATTCGAGGATGTGTTATCATCGGGAAGCAGAGGTACTTGAAGGTTCTGAGTAAAGAAAGACTGTAAACAAAAGCTGGGAAATCAGTAGGAGAAAGGCTGTTGTAAGGCTCCAGATGTGAGGTGTGGTGGGCAGATAGGCTGTGACAAAGGGACAGTGAGAATGAGAACAGAGAGCTCATCAGGCCCTGGAGCCTGTTTTAAAGGGAGAGGGTTTTGATGGTAATCGTAGGAGAAATGGCAAGTAATTTGTAGACATTTGTACTGAATAGGAGAGCTCTTTTATCACCATGGATTTACTCATTTTCTAGACCAAAAAAAAAAAAATCAGTTATTATGCAACTGGGAGTTGATAGTAAGGAGAAAGGAATGAAAGGATCAATCATATGATCTGTCATCTATTCATGGGGGGTGCACACATGCATGTGTGGGTGTGCATACAACAAAGGAGGACACCAGGATCGCCTCTACCTTTCTCCTTTGTGACAATGTCTAGGCGGACCTCTAGGCTGGCAGCTAGCAATCTGACAACTCCTCCCTTCTCTGCCTCCCACAGCACGGAGTTTATAGGTGGCCACACACAGCTGCTTACACAGGTGCTGGGCTCTGAACTCAAGTCCTCATACTTTGCAGAAGTGCTCTTACCTGAGTCGTCTCTCCTCTGGTCTTACCTCATGCATATGACTGCTTTTCTCAAAACTCACCGTTTCTGCTGTTTGCCTTAGGTGGACAGCACCAGTGTTTGCCCCAGTCAGAGCACAGGGATTCCACAGGTGGACAGCACCAGTGTTTGCCCCAGTCAGAGCACAGGGATTCCACAGGTGGACAGTGGTGGTGTTGGTCTCAGTCAGAGCTCAGTGATTTTCTTAAATTATGCTGGAAAAATTAAAAGTCGCTTAGAAACAGTTTTACTATTATATCACTCATAAGCCTATTAAATACATTTAATAAATAGTTAACAACGTCCTCAAATGAAAATACCCCATCCTGATAACTTAACTGTTTTCTGTTATCAAATACTTAAAGGATAAACGATACAATCTTTAACAATCCTGTGGTGATATTGTGTTGATCAAAATATTGTGCACCCTAATAAACTTATCTGAGGTCAGAGAACAGAACAGCCACTAGATATAGAGGCCAGAAAATGGTGGCACACACACCTTTAATCCTAGCATTCCAGACGAAGAGACCTATCTGGATCTCTGGGAATTCAAAGCCACACTGGAAACAGCCAGGCATGGTAACAAGAGCCTTTAATCCCAGGAAGTGATGGCAGGAAGCAGAAAGATATTTAAGGTGTGAGGACAAGGAACTAAGCCTGGTTAAGCTTTTGAGCAGCAGTTCAGCTGAGATCCATTCTGAATGAGGACTCAGAGGCTTCCAGTCTGAGGAAACAGGATCAGCTGAGGAACTGGCAAGGAAGCTTTTTCTGCTTCTCTGATCTTCCAGCTTTAACCCCAACACCTGGCTCCAGGTTTGTTTTTTTTAATAAGAACTTTTAAGATTCATACCACACAATCCCTTCTGAAAAATAGAAATAAAAGGACCGCCCCCTTATTGTATTAGAATAGCATTATTTTAATACAAAAACTAGATAAAAACATTAAAAAGGTAAATCATAAGCTAATAATTCTTATGAATAGATGTGTAAAAATCCTCAACAAAAAGGAAGCCAATCATATTCAACTATGTACAGAAGGAATTATATAGCCTTAGGGCAAGTGAGATTTATTCTAGTTGTTCACATCTGGTTCAACACTTGAAAATCACCTGTCATATCAACACAGTCTAAGCCACAAAGAAATCTTATCAACTGATGTGAATCCATCAACCAATAGAGACAGCACTCTGACAAAATCCAATAGGTGCACTCAACAAAAACTCTTGGTAAAACTGGAATACAGAGGGACTTTGCTGACTTACCCTCGAATGACCTTCAACTGACATATTGTGATTAAAGGTAAGAAAATGGGCACTGTTCCTTTAAGACAAGAACAAAGAGAAGAATGTCCTCTCCTACAACTCTGACTCAACTTTGTCCTGGAAGTCTTGTCTTAAGATAGAAACAGAGATTTTGTGTGTGTGTGTGTGTGTGTGTGTGTGTGTGTGTGTGTATGTATATGTATATGTATATATGAGGGAGCTTGTTAATTTATTGTTGTTATTTAAGTATAAAATATTTATATTTAGAAAATATCAAAATGTCAAAAATGGCACCCGAAATGTTGGAAGAAAATAAGGAATTCCATCAGGGTTGCAGGATACAAACTCCTGGACAATAACCAATTGCTTTGCTACACATGAGTCATTCACAATTAAATTTCTGGTTAGAAACAAACACAGTTATACTAGAACAAAACAAAATATGTATGAAATATTTACAGGCTTGACATGCATCAGTCTGTAAATATTCAGTGAAATAAATTATCAGACTTAAATAAATAGAGATACTTCATGTTCACGAACTGAAAGGTCATAAAGCTTTTAATCCTTCCCAAATACATTTATATACTTAACAAAATTTCATTAAAAATCTCAATACTCTATGTGATAGATAGCAACAAACTGATTCAAATGTTTCTGAGTAACTGCTAAAGTTTATGTAGAATAATCAATACAGTAATACTGGAAAATAGGAGCAGAGTTAAAAGCTCACTAGAAATGGACTTTTACTATCTGAATACTCATATATCTGTGAAAGGCACTAAATAAATAGTTAGCAATCTTCTAAAAAGATTCAATGCAAAACTACAGAGTACTATTCATAATTCATCTGCTGAGAGAATGTCTGAGAATTTGTTGTATTTAAAAATTTGTCACTGAATTCATGAAACAGCTTTTCCTGTTTTCTGTTGAAACATTTATAGTTTTGCATTTCACATTCAGGTTTACTATGATTTGTGTTTAGGTGTTAGATTGTGTCTAATATTTAATACAAGAAACCCTCCATTTGCCTCATAGCTTCAGAAGCTGCTGTTGATGGCCAGTTGTCCTGGTTGCTTTAGACTCAAGTGGGACTGAACATCATGGTAGTGGAAGCATGCAACACAAGAGACTGCTCACCTCCTGCAGGTCAGGAAGCAGATAACTGGAGTGGAGGGTGAGCCTGTGCACACAGGCTTCCTCCTTCTTCTCTTCCTTGTCCAGATTCTACACTGATCAAAAGCCTATCAGATACTGCAGATCACATTCAGGGCAGCCCTTCTCCTCTATTACTCTCCCAGGTTATCAGTCTTATCTAGAAACTCCTTAAACACCCTTCTAGGAACTCATAGGGGTTCTACAATATAATTTCACTGACAATTACAAATCAAGATCAACAATAGCATAGAGCGATTAATAATACTTAATGACAAAGGACTAGTGAAGAAGGTGAATATAACTGAGCAGAGAGCCCAGAAAAAGAATCCCATAAACATGGCTGACTCCTCTTAGACAATTCAGTAGAGAAGGCATAGTCTTTTCAACAATGTGCCAGAACACATACACCTCCATACACACAAAAATGAACCTGGGTAGAGCCTTACAGCCCTGGTAAACCTAAATGCAAACCTGAACAGAGAAACCAAGCTCCAGAAGCTTCACAAGAAATCACGGCTAAAGGCCTCAGTGACCTTGGTAATGGGTATGGAAAGACACCAGCACCAGTACAATCTGTGAGAGAAAACTTGAGAACTGGACTTTGCTAAATTCAAACTTTTCTCTGTAAAGAGCTTAAAAGCATAAGTTACAGGAAAAGAGAAAAACTTTCTAATTTATATCCCAAACATAAAAGAGCTCTCTTTAAAAGTAAACATAAGAAAAAAACTTCAGAGCTGGATGGTAGTGATGCATGCCTTTAATCCCAGCACTCAGGAGACAGAGCCAGGTGGATCTCTGTGAGTTCAAGGCCAGCCTGATCTACAGATCCAGGACAGACACCAAAACTACACAGAGAAACCCTATCTCAACAAAAACAACAACAACAAAAAGAAGATGAAGAAGAAGACTTCAGAATTAAAAATAGACTAAATATATGCACAGATACCTCATTGAACAAGAGAAACTGCTGATAAATTATATACAAAAAGATGAGGAAAATAAATTTTCATTAGGGAATACAACTCACAGGAAAATAAAATATAAATATTACTGCATGCCAACATGATGATCACAAATCTAATGATAATAACACAATCACAATAACAACTGCAGTAATGATGCAGGCCAACAGGACCACTAATTCCTTCCTTGCTGATGAGAGTATAAGATAAACCACAACTCTGCAGGGTAAGTTGACAGTTTGCTTCATGGCTAAAGACAGCTTTATCATACAACCTAGCAAGCACTTACCATGATATGAAAAGTTGTGTTTACCTTGAAACTGACTAACTGGTGGTTGTACTGTGCATAATCACCTACACCAGAATAAGTAAAGTGAATTTCAATAGGAGAATAAACTAGTGCATATTTAATACAAAATAAAACATTGCTCAGCAATATGAAAAGGTATTAAGTATTGGATAGATTAGGAGAACTACTATCAGTTAGTAGAGGCCCATCTGAAAAAATTACATATGACATTCTGGAGAAGATAATACTGTACAGATAGTCAAAGCTAAAAGCACTTGAGACAAGAGTATAAGACTGACCAGATGGAGCATGGGTGATCTTTGAGAGGAGTGAAACTATTTTGTACAGTATTATCATAATGGACACACTATACTATGTCTTCCTCAAAATCCACAGTAATTCACAACCCAAAAGGCATGGTCTTCAGATCTGTTGTCAAATCAGCCAGCACACTGAGAAGTCTCGAGACTAATGCAGAATATAAAAACAAGTCTAGTTGTCTTGTAAATGTATTAAAAGACTAGACCAAAGGCCAGAAGAGCTGGACATCAACACTGTGTTCCAGCTGACAGAGAGTGACCCCATGGGCATTCAGGTTCACAATTCTGACACCGCTATGCATAGAAGCTAGCACTTCACAGTAGATGTGGAAATCAGGTTTCTCACTGTTCAAGTGAGAACTCACAGATTAGCCAACAGGAGCAGGCTAAAATGGATGCCTGGTATGGATTAGAGTTGGATTAATATTATAAAATCACATCAGCTAGCTAGCTACTAAAAATTAGACAAAGTGTGTGTGTGTGTGTGTGTGTGTGTGTGTGTGTGTGTGTGTGTGTGTGTGATTGGCATAGTAAGTGATAGATAAGTTACAATGAAAATGTTTACTGATATGAATATACACATAAACACATATAAAAGCATACATTCCCTTGCTATGTCTATAGACAATGTCCATCACCACTGACATTAACAAAGTACAAAGCCCAGGCAATGCTGGTTTCTGTTTTCTAACACTCTTCTTTCTCCAAGACAAGGAAGGGGTTCTTTTGAGACATGGATGATTTTCCGGCTGAGAATGCTGTTGTGGAATTTTTGTTTAAGACGTGTTACATTCATTTCTGCTGTGGAACATTCATTTAATGATGTAAAGATACGTTGCATTCTTTTATGTTGGCATTTGTTTAATTCTGTGAAGCTGTGTTATTTTGCCTGTCTAAAATACCTGATAGTCTAATAAAGAAATGGGCAGCCAATAGTTAGGCAGGAGAGAGAAATAGGCAAGGCTGCCTGGCAGAGAAAATAAATAGGAGGAGAAATCTAGCAAGAAAAGGAGAAGGAGATGCCAGGGGCCAATCACCCAAGCACAGCTAGCCATGGAGTGAGAAGGAAAGAGAGATATACAGAATAAAAAAAAGGTTAAAAAAAAAAAAAGTCCAGAGGCAAAATGTAGTTAAAGAAATATGGGATAATTTAAGTTAGAAAAGCTGGTTAGAAACAAGCCTAGCTAAGGCCAGGCATTCATAAGTGAAAATGAGTCTCTGTATATTTATTTGGAAGCTGAGTGGTGGGACCCCAAAGAGTAAAACAATGAATAAAGAAAAATAAAAAACCCAACTACAGAATGCCCTAGATAAAACACAATAGAAGCGTACTTTACAAAATTCTAGCCCACACTGTCAAAGTCATAAAAGCTAGGAGGTATATTATTTCTATAATTATTTACTTTTCTCTTTTGTAACAATAAGTACTTTATTTCTAGCAAATCATTTTCTTCTCACAAAAATCTTATAAGGTGGATATTATTTTTATTGTCAACCACAGAGAAAGCAGTTTGCCCAAATATCATATGCCTTATAAGAAGGAGTTCAGAGTATGATCACTCTATTGGCACCATGGTGTTGACTAATGACATGGATCATATAATCATGACATGTCACATAACTATGGCAGCACAAGTGCCATTACAGTGTAGAATAGGGCCTATTCTTTGATTAGCTGTAGGATATCTTAGTTTTTATGATATGACTATTTTCATTGGTTTTTTTGTTTTCTTTTAAATAAAATGTGTATATAGATGTATTTTCTCCAATAACTGAATTGGTTGGAAGGCCGTCAGTTCCTACATGTGGTAGTGTGAGGAGGACTGTGTAGTCTTTGCTGTCTCTGTAGTACCTCTTGCCTTCTCCCTGCTTCTCTCTCTGCTGTGAAGGAACCCTGATGCAGTACCTCACAAGTCCTGCCTAATAAACACCTTCATGCTAGCAGTCTGCACAACTGCAAACTAATGTATCAATGACTGGGGTCACAGATGATGTGCACTTTCTAACTTCTCTCCTGTGGATACTGCTCTCTCCAGCTGCTCAGTGAGGAGAGAGGATTCAAGTTCATCAAAATGACAGAAAGTCCAAGACTAGACAAAGTGGTGCTCTTTTTTTTTATAATAGTGGAATAAACACAGATGTTTATGGGATTGAATTACTTAAATTAAGTAAAATTTATTCACTAAACTTTGATGTTTAGAGGAGTTCTTAGTTTGACTCCAGGCCAGCAGATATAAACAGAGGCACTGACCAAACCTGGAGTCATCTAGATGTCATGGGATAAACTTGGCAGTGAACAAATGGAGACTGTCATGCAGAGGCTACTTCTACACTTCCCATCAGCAGACTTAACATTCTGGCCACCTAGAATCATTTTCTGTATTATAAATCTTGTCTTGTGCTTATGAAATGCTATGACAGTTTTTTAACTTTTTAAAATAATCTCATTCCTACAAAGTCTAGGGCATTTTCATTCACATTTTACCCATCTCATCTACCCATCTTCCCACTGAACCCATTTCCCAACAATCCTCCATCTACTCATCATCCCACTGACCCCTTATCCCAACAATCCTCCATCTACTCATCATCCCACTGACCCCTTATCCCAACAATCTTCCATCTACCCATCTTCCCTCTGAATCCTTCTCCCAACAATCCTCCGTCTACCCATCTTCCCTCTGAACCCTTTTCCCAACAATCCTCCATCTACTCATCATCCCTCTAAACCCATTTCCCAACAATCCTCCGTCTACCCATCTTCTCACTGAATCCTTCTCCCAACAATCCTCCGTCTACCCATCTTCCCCCTGAACCTTTCTCCTGACAATCTTCCTTCTACTTTGATAGCTTGTTTTTCAACCTATTGAGTTTAATCAAGGCTGGTTGTGGGGACATAAATTAAAAGTTAATTTTTGTTTCTAAAAATGTCCTTAATTCCCAGGCTTACCTGCTGTTCTGTTATTTATTTTATCTCTGTTCCGTGGATTTGAAAAGGTTGTATGACTTGCTTTTGACCAAAGACATGTGGGAAAAGGGATCCCATGTATTGTATGAGGACTGTATATCACAAGACAAAGCTTCTCCCTCCTGTGTCCAGATGTCATGGTGCCCTGAAATGATGTTCATGTGAAAATTCCTCGGCAGCCAGCCCAATCTGCCTTGTAGAGGTCAGTTCCAACTGACCACAAGCTAATGCAGAAGTGAGATGAACAAATTTTGGGTTCGTTTTTTTTTTTCAACAAAGGGTAACTGAAATAAATGCTTCAGACCAATCATCTCCCTTTCTGTCTTTACTGGCAGTTTAATAACTATCACAAAAGCCATTTGGTATTTATTAAGATGCAAGCATTTTAAACCATGCTGCTTGTAAAACCACCATAATCCTCAATAAATGGCCTGTCCACTCTCACTATAATGATTGGTTCACCCTGACTGGTACTTTAGGACACCAGTGAACCACTGGCTCCACAGATGCACAAAAAAAAGGTACTGTGTCCTACTTTTTGTTCTGGTCTCTGAGGCTGTGATATCTCATTTGTTCTCAAAAAGAAAATCATTTTCTTTGTCCTGAAAGTCAAGGTTCATTCATTAAAACATGATTAACAGACTAAAAGGCTAGAGACTCCCATGCTGTCACTCAGTCTTCACAACACCAAGATGTCATGCATGGTGTGGGGAGAAATGAAAGCCTTGCTTAGGGTTTCCCCAACAGTAGGATAGAAGACTAGCATTCTACTCTGAGGTGTGACTGATAACCAAACTTACAGGATGTCCTGCTTGTTTTCAACTACCTTAAGGTCCAAACTAAGAGGTTCTTGTTTACTCAAAGGGATTTCTTTAGATCCATGTCATGACATTCTGTGCCTATGCACAGGAAGAACAACGTGCTAAGAGAACATCGTGACTGTGGGAGTCACCAGTGCACATATTTGCTGCAAGTCAGGTTTCAAGAGTCCCTGTACATTATGCTTTTCAGATCCAGTCAGAAGAAATCATTTAGATAAACATGGCAGTACAGATGACCCAGGCGCAGGTGATTTTTTTTCCCCTCCAATGACTCCTTACATCACTCAGAATCCTCTTAAAAAAAAACAAAAAAAAAAAACAAAAACAAAAACAAAAACAAACAAACAAACAAACAAACAAACAAAAAAACACTAGATAATCTTCCCTGAGAGAGGATTAAACTTTGGAAGGTGGTTGTCAGCAGGTTTCAGAAGCAGGCTTGCTGCTGTATAAATCCCTTTATCTATAAGCGTCTTTCCATTTGGGGAAAGCTAATGAATATGGTGATGAGTGTCATTTAAGAATCTGTGGTAACTCATTAGCAATTTTGTTCACAGTGTCTGAGACCACTGTGCCTTTTCCTGAGATACCAAGGGCTGCAACAGGCATTAGGACTAGAGTCCCCCCATGCTGGGAGCCAACTCTCTCCTGCAAACATGAATTTACAGTCTGAAAACCAAATGTCCCTAACTCCACAGTGAATTTAATGTGGAAATAAGACCTGCATGAAGAAGCACTAAGCAATTTTAAAATATCAGATTAAAACACAGCTGTTCAAATACATATTTTCAAACATTTTAGATCTTAAGAATGTTTGCCTAGAGGAATTTTTTCAATCATTTCACATGTAATATTCTGGCCTTGAAAGTGCTAAAATTCCAGGAGGAAGCCACTGGCAATCTTTCTGTTTATTAGAAAATGAACAGTGAAATCAGATAACTCTGGACTAAGATCAAATTATAAAATGAGTCCTTTTGAAAGTGTCAGTTTTCACAATCTGTTGAACATTTATAAATCTTTTAGGAACTTGGAAATCAGAGGCAAATTCATAAACACAAAGGGATGATTACAAGTTTGTAATTGTAGCTTTGCTGCTTTTCTCATTATAATAGGTTGTATACTCACTATAGAATAATTAGAAGGATTGAAAGGTAAGCAGATATGTCTATCATCTAAATAACAGCTATCTACATAATGTTACTTATCATGATTATTAAGTGCCCTTATATTTTGTAATACTGATTTCAGTCTTATATATGAGGTGATGAGGAAAACAGACTACATTCTGACTTATTTGTGCAATGTTCTGCATAAATACTTCCCTATAATTCTTAACTAAAACAAGCAAAATGAACAAGAGGCAAATTTTAATACCGTCTATTGGCCATCATGCAGCTATTCCATAATTCATCTGATCATGCTTTTTGTTGAATATTGTAAAAATACATATGAAAAAGAGATAAATATTATATTGGGACATAAAACTAACTATAAAACTGAGCATATGCAAATATGAGGGCCATTGTATCCATTCTTCTGTTGCTTTACTATTAGAGAATTAGCACACAGATTCCTCACACTGTCGTGTGTGTGTGTGTGTGTGTGTGTGTGTGTGTGCCAGGAGCCTCATGTGTCATGAAATGCCCCAGTCCCAGCTGTCACACAGTGTGACACCATCCATGTCTGCTGGGGACCTCTTGGTGTCTACAAAATGTGCATTGGATTCTGGTTTGTCAGTCTCTTCAAATCAAACCAGAAACCCCTTGAGCTGCTTTTCCAAGTGCTGATGTACAGATGAGGTTGGATGTTGGTAATGTAGGTTTCCTTTCATGCTGTCTTGTTTTTTCTTCTTTTGCATATGGATATAGTCTCATTCTGCACAAGTATTTATAAATATACATGCTTCTTCAGAAAATATATTTCACAGAATCTGCCACTGAAAAATGCAAGAAGTTTTACCATCAAGACCCTTTCTGCCCTGACCAAATTGCACTGTCCAGCCAGGGCTGTGGTCACTAATTTCAGACATGTTGTGCAGTTCTCATCCCATTCCCCATCTTCAGTGTCTGCTCTCCCACCCTTAGCACTGGTGAGTTTCATGTATATTCCAGTCACACACAAAAGCCTATCTTCTCACTCTTCCTTTCAAAACATTACTCAGATTTTATGGGATGTTCCAATTTTTCTTTATGAGTGTTTATCTATTATGATTCTAGATTGAAATTTCATCTCCTTTTAAAAATATTTATCTACTATATTCATTCTGGCTGTTCTGTGGTTTGACTCTTGACCTAGATTCTCCTCAAAGCTCCTAATGATTTTCTAGTAGTGGCTTAGTATGATTAACATCAAGGTCCCAAGGCTGCAGGTGGAAGGTCAGAGCTTGCTGAGTCTGCCTACCAGTTGTCAAGATGCTGATTTAATTCATTAGCCAAGTCCAGCATAAGGCAATGTTGCAGGCTGTAAGTGAACAAAGTGAATCTGAATGTTTCTGTTCAATCAGAAAAAAAGCTTCATAACATGATTGTATGAGCCTGAGTTTATGTGTTACCCTAAAAGAAAAAGCCCAAGAGTCTCTTCTCTTTTTCTCTGGATCTTTTCTTTCCCTTTTCCTAAAAAAAAGAATATTGTGCTCAAACTCACATTG
Source organism: Onychomys torridus (assembly GCF_903995425.1). Taxonomy (NCBI): domain Eukaryota; kingdom Metazoa; phylum Chordata; class Mammalia; order Rodentia; family Cricetidae; genus Onychomys; species Onychomys torridus. The sequence continues at coordinate 8,643,196 of NC_050447.1, read as the reverse complement.
TCGGATATTATATTAACTTAAAGTGTTTAAAACTTCACTGACAGATCTCTAAAAGGAACACTTACCACATTGTTCCCAAAAGGCTTTTTTTCCTCATAAAAATTATGATCCAAAGTGTTCTTGCACACAAAGCTCATCTGGAGGGCCATCTATAAATACCCATGGTGCTGATGACTTCCTAGAAGCTACTTATCCGCTTAGTTGCACTTATTATTCTAATTTCACACATACTCATTTTCTCTTGAATAGGAAAAATGCTTCTTGAAGAGTCAACTGTTTTCTGAACCCCTTGCTACTTCTGGTTTGCTTGCCCACTTCACACAACAACCCCCAAGCACCAGCTGAAGCAAGAACGGAATCGTGTAAGGCACCGAAGGCGCTGCTCTAACAGCCCTCCACTACACCACTGTCTGAAGTCCTGCCAAAGTGGGAGAAATGAGTACTTTACAAGGGCACATATATGAGCACTACCTCTATCTGGGGATTGTGCATTTAAAATGTGACAAGGCTGGGGAATGGGGACATCTTATTTTAGTTAGTAGAACTTGGCATAGCAATATGTAGCTAGTTATACCACATTTGGCATTTGCATTTTAATATAATCAACCTATTATTAAAATTCCATATTAACCAAGAACATATAAGGATAATGTGCTAATCAGCTGTATGTCACTATGTTAAAATGTCAGAGGGAAACAATTTAAATGGGGGAGGCTTATTTTGGACCACAGATTTAGACAGCTCAGTCAGAGTTGATTGACACATTGCTTGGGGCCAGAGCAAAGCAGAGTATCAGTGACAGTAGTGGGTGCTTGGGAGAGGAGGCTTCTAATGCATGGAAGTCAGGAAGCTAAAGAGAGGAGTAGGGGGTGGGAACAAAACACTCCCTTCAAAGACATGCCTCAACTGATGTCTAACTTCCTACTGAGCCCATGAGGCTGGGATCTCATGAATGCATTAGAGCATTGAGGGAAGCATGCTCAGGGTCCTCACCTCACAAACGTCCTATCCATAAACATCTCTGCATATCAACTAAGTCTTCAGCACTGAGTCCTCATGAGCAACCGTCTAATAAAGCCACAAGAAATAAATACAGCACTCAGGATAAAGGGACTGTTGATGTCACTGAGTAAGTGAAACAAATTCTCATACTAGTTTTTGAGAATCAAATGAAGTACACACACACACACACACACACACACACACACACACACACACACACACTAGCTCTATCGGAAGGCATGTAGACTAAAAATCATTCCTTAGTCTTCTTAGTCTTCCTCACACTGAAGTCACAGTCCCTCTGATACAAGCAGAAACAGTAAGAGGGTCACCTGGAGAACTTCCTGAAATGAAGTATCTCCCTACTTTTCCTTCCAGCTGCGGAGAACAGGAAGACAATGAAGATGTGGCCACTGTATCCTTAGGTGATTCTGGGTGAGAACAGAAGTCCACTAGAAATAGTCTTTTTCCATGGTGACATCAGAGAACTACCCGGTATTCTTTGACTGTCACCCTCCAGATTTTATATGAAAGAGGAATAAAATTATATGCAGTACAAATGCTATTATTGTCTTAATTTTTCTACAACAAATAACTGAACCCAAGCTTAATTCATATGTATTTGTTAACAGTGGATGTTTTTAGATGTAAACTAACACACAGTTAATAATAAATGAAAGTGCTTTAATTCCCAGAAAATGTATAATATAATAAATTGGGCATTATAAGGATAAATGACTATTATATGCTACACGATCATCTATTTTTGAGTCAGTTTTATTATTGGATATCACACATATCACATGACAATAGACCCAATATTTGGGGGAGCTATGACTGCAGACATTTGGGAAAGCTGAAATTCATAATATATAATATATACATGCATAATATATATACATATAAATATATACCTATTCATAAGATTCCTGAAAATTTCACAAATAACATTTGTGTCCAAAGTATCATGTTCTCAGAATATATCCTTCCATTACAAAGAAAAGATACTAAGATTTTATCATATATCCTATATACCAAAAAGTGTGTACTACAAAAATATTAATATTGTATGATTGGCAGCAACTAGGTTCAGTTGTGGGCTAGTTATTTAGCCCCATGCATCAGTCTCACAACTCACAGTACCCAAATCCACACCCTGATTAAACTGTAAATACTCAGAGGTCATGAACCTTAAGATGGTTTACAAATAGGAGTCTTCCAAGCCAAGAACACAAACATCAACTTTTATTAATATTAAGGACTCAGACTTTTACTGGATACCACAGTGTTATAGCAAAGTTCTTTGTAAATGAAAACTTAGTGGATCAAACTCAGAAAAAAGAATGACAAATGAATATGAAAATAAGCCTCCAATTGGACCAAGGCATGCTCACATGGTCCCTCTTTTTCCTACAGTGGCTTTCCTTGAATCCATGCACTTCTAGCCTGCCAGAGGTCTTGAATAGAGTCTTTGTTTCTATTGAAAAATTAGGCACTAAAAGGGGGAAATTCCACTCAGTCCCAGGATGTGGAGATACAAATGTTGAGATGTACTTCATTGCAATTCACATAAGTTTATAATTGATGTGCATCCATCTTCTCACAGGGCACACTGACCCTGTGACAGCACATAAGAAAGCAGTGTTGATGACAGAGACTGCTGTGTGCTACCCAGAATAACCTTCCCTCTCAGTAGCAGGACTAGTGCAGCATCAAGACACAGCAGATCTGGGAATCACACCAGGAGTTGGGACTACATGGCTCTCAGATGAAATGTGGCTTAGGAACACAGTTAGAGAAGGCTTTCTACCAACTTCATAAAACAGATTTTTCTTCCAGAGGCTGTGTCTATCACTCAATCATAATGTCTCCTGAAATTCAGAAAGACAAGCACAGAAGGGGAAATGGCCTGCATGAAATTATCTGATAAATTACTCAACAGCAATGCCAATCCTACAGAACTCCCTGGGCAGAGAGTTTGCTTATTTTTCATCTTGCCTGGTCATGGGGATCACATTAATGCAATTTCTAGACTATTCAGGGAAGGAAAAAGCATAGAAGTTGGAGTTTCTTGGGTCTCTCTGGTTGTTTCTCAAGTTTCATATTCTTCTCTTGAAATGTAGTACACCACATTATTATAATTTGTTAGCAAACTATAACATTTTAGAAATAATATGAGAAACACATTAAAGTGCAGAGACATGGAGAAGAGCTGAGAAATGCCACCCTCTACACTCAGTCCAAGCATTGCAATCATTAGCTTACAACTGTGGTTGCCTACACTCGGCCTGCACATGACTGGCTATATCAACAATCAGTCATGAAATGCGGCGGGGCTCCAGATGCCCTACCCTTTACTTAAAGGCTATTCATAGATTTTGGTAGAGGGAATCACCATCATTAGTAGTATATCTACTGCTGAGCATAACAGGTTCCAACAGATAGTTCCAAAGCAATGCTCACATATATGACACTGAGTACTCATTGGGTCACAAAGCAAAATGAATAAATACGAACTCAAGAGAAAGATTTCTGAGGAGTAGATAGATGTGGACCATGGGGACAAGGGAGGAGATGGAGACTGATAGTTGTCAGTGTGCACTGTGCACATGTGTGAAATCATCTAAGAACAAATTTAATTAATTAAAAATAAATAAAACTGTCAACATGAAGGAAGAAGCAATGTGGTAAAGTGTCGCATAGTGATGGATGGTAAGTCAAATCACAGTTTCTAATGGGAGTGAAAGAAAATTTGATTTAATACACTCTGTGCTGTGATGAAGTAGAATTTCCAATGGATACACTGAACAATGGATATTGAAAGAATTAATATTGTTAAAATGCTCATACACTCAAGGTGATTTAGATTCAATCCAATTCCTGTCAGAATTCAAGTGCCATTTTCCATAGAAATAGAAATTAATCTTGAAATTATAGGCATCTACAAAAGATTCAAACAGTCACAACAATCTAAAGAACATTAAAGCTTGAAGTATTTTACTTCCTAACTCTAAAATATATGACAATACCACTGCAGTTAAAACAGCATGGTGCTGCCCTGAAGACACAGATATGCCAAATGTAGAACAGAATGATGTTAATAAGTAAATGCACACGTATATATACATATATGATCAAATTATTTTCGACAAAGTATCAACACTACATAGTGGGAAGGACAATCATTTCAGTAAATAACTTGGAAAACTAGACATATGTACACAAAAGGATGCGGTTGGAACCCATTCTTCTGCTACACACAAAAATCAACTCAAAATAGATTAAATACTTTTCTCATAAAACCTAAAAATAAACAATACATAGGAGAAAACTAGGGGAGAATCTTCATGACACTGGCCTTAGTCAGTGCTTCTTGGATTGGACAAAATCAAAACAAAACTGAAAATGAGTAGTAATATATCAAACGGCCACACAACCGAGAAAACAACCAAACAAGAAGGCAGTGGGATGGGAGAAAAGACTTCCTGAAGTCTACCTGAGATCCGAAACAGAAACAGAAAACAGAACTGAGCGTAATCATCCAGTCTTAAGCAATTGTAAAATACGTGGATGGATTCCCCCCCACCAGAAGATATACAAGTAACCATATAGTATACAAAAATATGCTCAGCTTCGCTCAGCATTAGAGAAAACAGAAGGCTTCATGCATGTTAAGATGGCCACTGTTAAAAATCCAAAGAAACTGCAGCGCATGCTGGTGTTGAGGTGAGGAATGTAGAACCCCAGTGTACTCTGGTGGAAAAGAACAGCAAACTTACCCACAGTGGATGTGTGGGTGGTACGGGCAGGTGGCTCCCCAAATAATAATACGGAACAGAAATACCATGTAATTCAGTGATACCATTTCTACCTATGCAGAAGACTTCCAATCAAGATCTCCAAGAGCTATCTACACTCCCACATTCACTGCAGTATTGTTGACAGCAACCGTGATGTGATGTGGTGACAGCCTCAATTCCTATGACAGATGAATGATAAACAAATTGACACATAAATACAATTGAATATTATGTGAGCTCTAAACAAATACAGTCTTGCTGTAATTAATAACATTAATCTACCCTGAGAACACTGTAAGTAAAATAAGCTGATCATAGGAAGATCACTACTACCAAGTCCATTTAGATTAAGTTATGAATAGTTAAAACCTGGAAGCAGAGCTGAGAGCACACAGGGGTGGGAGACATGGGGTAATGGGAAACTGCATTCGATGAAAAAAAAAAAAGGTCCAGTTATATAAAATAAAGTTCTTTAGCTTTTTCTATACAGCAGTGCAATTAGGATTAATACTGCTTTGTGCACTTTAAAATTCATTAAGAGGTTAGTTCCAGGACTATAGAGATGCCTTGCAAGCAGGAGGAACTGAGTTCGATCTATACTACACCCAATCTACATTAAGAAGAACAAAACACAACACTTGGGAAGGTTGGCTCATATTTTAAACTCTGTGCTAGCTGTGGGAACAGGAAGATGTATAGGCAGGGCAGGTTAGCCAGCCTAGCCTGTTAGGGCAACATCGATGGTAGTGAGAGACTCAGACTCAAAAACGAAACAAAACACAGAGATGGATGGTGTCTGGGGAATGGCACCCATCTACAAATGTCTTCTGTCTCCACTTACATGCACACAGGCTGTGTCTCAGGAGTAGACCAGAGGAGGGAAATGGAAGAAGAAAATGCATGTCTTTGGCAATTAGAACAATGATAATTTCTGAAACGACCTGTCTTACATGATTTAACACTGGTTCACAGTTCTAGATACCGAGATAAATGAAGGCGGTAGGAAAATGAAAACTTTTTTTTTTTAAGGCTCAGGCTGTCCCACCAAATTCCAGCTGATTCACAGCTAAACTGGAGAACTAGGTGTCTGATTTTATTCTAATTTACTTCTTGTCATTTTCACATGTTTCTCTGCATCTCCTGGTTTCACCTTCCAATCTTATTTGTTAAGGTCCACTTAAGACATTTCCTCTCCAGGAGCTCACAGGAATGACAAAGTTTCTCTATCTGATTGTATTGGTGGCTGTAAAAGTCTATACTGCATTAAAATTCATTAGAACTTCACACCACAAAAATAAAAATTTAAACAACACTTAGTGCTACTGACGGCTCTCACTTCTGCGTAGTCTATTTGAATTTTTCATACTGTAATTCTTTGTTATTTTCAGCAGAAAGCAAATAACACAGGCAGAATATTTTGATCCATGTCTATATAGCTTCTGTTTTGTTTGGTTGCCTACAGTACCACATACAAGGTAATGAGAGGAAAAGGTAAACTCCTTTCCCTAGTATACCAAATCTGCTCACCAAGGGGAATATTTAACAGCAGATAGGTAAACAATGTGGATCTCTGAAGAAGATAGAATCATATCAAGTTAGGTCAGTCTTACATAGTTCAGGATAAAGCCAATGGTGATCATAACACCCCACCATCTATAGAGTCCTGTACACTAGACGCAGCATTGGACATGTGTCAGTTACAATTTATACTACCTTTCAGGACAAAAAGGAACACTTTGGATGACACTGTCTGTAGTTAATAAGGACATGTGGCTTAAACCTAGGACATCATTCAGGGTACCAGTGTTACTCAGTATAATTTAAATTATACCTATACTCCTCGTTCCTAAGACTTTCAGACATCTGTCAGCTTGTCTCTCACTGATAAGTAGGAAAACCATCTCTACCAGGCATACAGCTGTATGGATGAATTATGGTGATGTATACAAACAATAATAACTTACATTCTGTGTTTTCCATGTCCAAGGCTCCATTCTAAGCTTTATTACACAGATACTCACCTATATGTAGAAAAATCTCTAGAGATCTTTGTTATTAATTCAAAACTGCCACAGACAGGTACACTGAGAGTAAATCAGACTTCTCATTTTTAAATGCTTTCTTCCTTTTATTCACGAATGTATTCTGAGGATGTGATCCCAGGACTCATACACTCTGGATAGGAACACACTGAGCTACATCCACCTCCACTTTTCTAGTTGTCGTACTTTGAGTCACCATTTTGCTAAGTTTCCCAGACAAAGTTTGAACTGTATTTATAGGTTAGATAGGCCTTGAACTTATATTCTTCCTGCCTCCATTACAGGCATGGCAACACTAAGTAATTCAACAAAGTTCATATGCTAATGATTGAAAATTGAGCACTGAGACCCAGTGTGCCCACTCCAGAGTCCAGGTCCCCAACACCATCAATGCCTTAAGATTAAGTGACTCGCACAGAGTAGATGCTCCATTCATGGCTGTGGCTCTAATTGCAGCATTTTTATTTTGTAATGACTCCAAGTAAGCTCCATACCATCCAGGGCTATAAATGTTAATGAAGTAAATAAAACAAGTTTGCTGACACTGATCATTTTCATGTTAAATGAAAACATTTTTCTTTTAACAACGTAATAAAGACAAAAATTTATTTTTAATATCCTTCCTATTCACCAAAAACAAAACTTCTGCTATAAAAAAGCCCCAGCCCTTACTCTCTTCCAAGCTTTGGACCCAGATGCCCATCTACTTCCTGACATCACTACATGCATATCATTCTTGGTCGTAGTGAACATAGCAAAAACTATGTGAATGGATAGAAGAAATGGGGCATAAAATGGAACAAAATGGAAGATGTGGGCTCGGTCTAGTGAATTTTTTGTCTTCCCTCTAGAAGAGACTTAAGGAGGGAAGAAACGGCTCCAACAGAAAAGCTCCTCGGATCAAAAGAGGGTGAGTAAGGAGGCTAAGACACATCTGGGAACATCAAAGGTGACACAGGAGTAGAAACTAAAATATCACAGAAGATCAAGGTCTCTGTTCACAACAGAGGTCATGGCCAGATCTCAGCAATGCCTTAAAGACCCATTTCTGTGACAAAGAAGTTGTGGATGGTAGGAGTGTTCATATTCTCTCATGCAGTAGGGTGATGAAACCAACGATGATGCATGATAATACATTCAAACAGGCTGGAAGAAGAGATTTTGAACATCACCACAAAGAAGAGATGAATGTTTGAGAAGTACCTGTGTTTTATACTGGTTTGACATTATCCCATACATGGTGTATCCAAACATCACTTGGCATGTCATAGACATGTACAGTTTTCTATGCCAATTTAAACAAGCCAGTACATTTTCCTGCAGCAGATCAGGTTTACAGAGCCCATGCCACAGATCTTCCTTTGGAGCAGGTTGATTGAGTTGTAATTTGCATGCCATAAAATCCCTCCCATTTAGTCCACAAAACAAGATATTCATGTCGTTGTACAACCTCCATGATATCAAATTCAAAAGATCCCATCAAACCCATGAGAATTAAATTCTGCTAAAATGGATGTTTTGGCTCTTGTGACTTGCAGTGACTCCTTTGCATTTTAATGTACTCTTAGTTCAGGTCTTTCTGAGACAACCTGTGGGCATCACCTTGGTATAGATACCACAGAGCAGAATTATGCTCATGTCTCCCTCTCATTTCCTCACCCTAAGGTATTTCCACTGCACCCTGTGGGTCTGTCATCTGTGTCTTCTCATCCTTACTGCATCTGTTTAGATGAAACTGTTGTGACTATGGAACTATGGAATACACATGCACACACACACACACACACACACACACACACACACACACATCCCCTCCAAGGTGCTAAAAACATAAAATGCTTATGGAAACCCCTATTCCTTAATGACATGGTAAACCCTCAGCCTCAGACTCCAGGAAGTCATTAGAGTAGGGGGCACACATAAGATGATTACACCTCCATATCCTGCTAATCCACCCTTCATGCATCGTTAGAGCCCTCTTCCTAAAACCACTGAGGTTTACTTTGCGAGCAGGATTCTAAGATGACTCCGAATATTACCATCTCCTGTTTTACACGACTTATAGATTTCCATCCTTTTTAACTTGAGCAGAACTGTGAATACAATGGACTTTTGCTCCCATGATTGGGAAAACTGTTGGTTCAGATAAAATTATTTGAAAATAAGATTATCTGAGTGGCTCTGAACTACTCAGGTAAATGTCTAAGAAAACATGACCCTAAAAGTAGACAGATATGATCTGACAGATTCTCCAGTGCTGGCTTTGGAGATGGAAGGAGCCATGTAGCTAAGATAAGTCATAAGCAGCTAGGATATCACCCCAGTTGACTGTCAACAAGAAAGCTGCGACTCATTTCTACACTCACAAAGAATCAGGTTATGGCAGGAACTATAAGAAGTAGAAACATGGCCTTAAACACTAGTAAAGAATTTATGCCATCATGACTTCAAATCCTTAACATACTGAGCAAGAACCCTGTTGCACATGAACCCATGAATGGTCACTCTTAATTCACTGAGTTGATATGAATTTTGATATCAACAGAAGAACTAATTTATGCATCTTTTTCTATTTGAGCCCTCACCTAGCTACCATATGGCAAAAATAATTAATTGTTCTTAACATTTGAGGACATTTCCTCAAATGACATTTTGTGCTGTAATGTATTCTTTATGGTACGTGTCTTTCCAAAACTACTCATTAATATATCTCTTCATTATATTCTCATTTGAACAAAAGCCCTGCATAATGAGTGATGGTTAAAAGATCCTGCTGAGGAGACTTTGAAAAAGCTCTGTGAAGCACACTATCATTGAAGTGTCTGATGCGCAGCCTGTAGGAGACAGCCTTTCACAGTCACACACAGGCTGTAGGAGACAGCCTTTCACAGTCACACACAGGCAGTAGGAGACAGTCTTTCACAGTCACACATGACACCACCTAGAATGACAGCCTTCCATGCTGTCTCCTCTGCAGAACTTGAGGGAGCTTCAGCCAGCTTCCCCACTCAAGACTTACTGTGGCTGGTGAGGTGGCTCCTGCTGCCAAACCTGACAAGCTGAATCTTATTGCTAGGATCCCTGGGATGCAGGAAGCAGGAGGAGGGAAATTAACAAAATGTAAAAGTCAATGACAGTTGAAAACAAAGAGACAGTGTAGGTGCTTCAAGGAAAAGTGGTCAGACATGGCAGCTTAGTGGAGAAAGGTACTAGCTGCCAACACTGATGGCCTGAGTTTAAACCCCAAGATTCACAGAGTAGAAATAAAGAGCTATCTATCTCCTGCATGTTGTGCCCTAACTCCTCACATTGTGTGTGTGTGGAGGGCGTGGTGTATATGCACATGTGTATGTACATATGTGTTCACACACATGCATGGTAAATAAATAAATAAACATTTTTAGAATACTTATTGTTTGTTTCTTTCTCTAGCACTATCCCCCTGCTGTGTTGCTCTGGGAGTGCATGGGTTGTTTGCATTTTTCATTGCTTCCTGTTTCTGACAGGCATTTCATAAGCTGTATATTACAGAGCTGTGGTGTTTAGTTTCTCTGCAGAGAAATATATTCCTTTGCTCTGACAGGTTTATTCTTCTGAAGTAGTTGCCCTCAAATAAGTGATAAACTCAGATAAGCATCCAGGCCATATCACAGGCATATGCTCAAGGGAGGCCCACAAACAGCAGCAAAGGGTGGTACAAAGGATTTGTTTCCTAAGGAAGAATCCACTACTATACATGAGACTATGACCGTAAAAGGCAAAATCAACCTGACTCATATTTCACTAGTCGGCTCTCTTCTTACCCATTATTTTTATGGATGTAGAATTTAACCTTCTTACCTGTAGACAATAACCCATGAAAGTATGCTGGCATCTCCCAGAGCCAAAGAGATAAACAGAGGTGGTTGATGAGGAAAGAGTAAGCCTAGTGGTTCTGTGTTCCAATTGCCTAATGCTGGACTGTGTGAAGAGAAACAGATGTTCTGGGAGAGGGACATGGAGATAACACTGTATAAACTGAGTAAATCCCTGTAGGTAAGGAGTGAGCATGGTGCAACCATTGGGAGATGGAGTCTTATACCACTTCCAAAGACAGAAGGCACATAATTGGAAGGTTCTAGAATCTACCAGTCACTTTCAAATAAAGTATCTCATTTGATCTTCACAGTAACAAGATCCGAAATAACAAGTTGCCTTCTTGATCAAGATCTAAAATTTTCTGTTTTCTAATTTATAGCATTCAAGTTTGATTTCTGAACTTAATTGGGCTTCAAAAATCAACAGTAAGCATCCCTCCTAGGAACTCTTTCATTATTGCTGTGTGTGGCATCAATTTTGCTGGTTAAAAGATACTTAGAGAAATCACCTCAGCTAGCAGTCCAGCTCTGCAGGGATCTTCAATATCTCCACAGCTGTACAGTCCTCTCCTCTCATTGTCTAATCTTTCATTGCCAGAGAAGAGAAGGCAACATTGTCTATCTTCAGTGAGCACTGTGCAAAGGAGCACACTGTGGTCCCAGGGAGCCACACTCCTCAGTCTCTACCGGTCTGAGTGAGAGGAGCCTGCACATGCCATTTGCAATACCTCCTTGACAATTATCAGACAGGGGCAGCGGATGGTGTGCCCTGTGTGTGAAGCACCGGAAGGCAGCTGAATCATTGCTGCTTCTTAAAAACTGAAAGAATAACTGTGCTTGGGTTTTCCAGAACCAAAAGCATGGGGTTATGGTTAAATGACAAGACTTGACAGGGTAAAGCTGATGAAGAAGGGGTACACTGGATTACATGTATAAAAACAGAAATGTTTCCAGGTTCTGGCTATTACAAACAAAGCTGTTATGAACATAGTTGAGCAAATGCCCTTGTGGTATGATTGAGCATTCCTTGGGTATATGCCCAAGAGTGCTATAGCTGGGTCTTGGGGGAGATGGATTACCAATTTTCTAAGGAACCTGGAAACAACCTACATGCCCTTCAACTGAAGAATGGATAAAGAAAATGTGGTACATATACACAATGGAGTACTACTCAGCAGAGAAAAACAATGACATCATGAGGTTTGCAGGCAAATGGATGGATCTAGAAAAAATCATCCTGAGTGAGGTAACCCAGTCTCAGAAGGACAAACATGGTATGTACTCACTCACAGGAGGATGCTAGATGTAAAACAAAGATGATTAGACTGCTACACAACTCTAGGGAGGCTACCTAGAAAATGGGACCCTAGGAAAGACCCAAGGATCACCCAATGACAGAGATATGGAAGAGATCTACATGAACAACCTGGATGACAGTGGGAGTAATGAAGGGCAAGATTTGAGGGAAAGAAAGCTTAGGGGAGCAGGAGATCCCAGCTGGATCAAGAACAGAAAGGGAGAATGAGGAATAACAGACCATGATAAATGAAGACCACATGAGAACAGGAATAGGCAGAGTGCTTGAGAGGTCCCCAGAAATCCACAATGATATATCCTCTGTAGTCTGCTGGCAATGGTCAAGAGAAAGCCTGATCTGACCTAGTCTGGTGATCAGATGACTAAACACCCTAACAGTCGTCTTGGAACTCTCATTCAATAACTGATGGAAGAGGATGCAGAGATCCTCAGCCAGGACCCAGGTGGAGCTCCAGGTGTCCAACTGTCGAGAAAAAGGAGGGTCTGCAAGAGCATGAATTGTTGAATCCAAGATTGCAAAAAGCACAGGGACAAATAGCCAAATGAATGGAAGCACATGAATTATGAACCAAAGGCTGTGGAGCCCCCAACTGGATCAGGCCCTCTGGATAAGTGAGACAATTGAATAGCTTGATCTGTTTGGGAGGCACCCAGTCTGTGGGACCAGGGTCTGTCCTTAGTGCATGAGCTGGCTGTATGAAACCTTGGGCTTACACAGGGACACTTTGCTCAGTCTGGAAGGAGGGGACTGGACCTGCCTGTACTGAATCTACCAGGTTTAAATGAATCCCAGGGGTGCCTTGATCCTGGAGAACATGGGAATGGAGGGGAGGGGCTAAGGGGAAGGTGGGGGCAGGGGGGGAGGGGGAGGACAGGGGAACCCATGGCTGATGTATAAAATTTAAAACACATAATAATAAAGGAAAAAAACAGAAATGTGACAGCACATTGCAGGTATAAACTTAATTTTCCCCTCATTTTTTGTGCATCCTTCCTTTTAAGTCTGCATAAAGCCTCCCTGTAACCACTCTGCTCCTTCTTCTTGTGCCCTTATAGACCTCTTGGATTTGTGAAAGATTTATTTATTTATTTAACGTAATTATTTATTTATTTGTGTCAGGCAAGTGAAGGGACCCATGGAGGCTAGCACAGGACATTTGATCACCTTTGCTCTGAGTAACTAACAATTGTGAGTCACACAGCATGGATCTGGGATCCAACTTGGAGTCCAGAGAATATCAAATACTCTTAATGGCCAAGCCATTCAGTCCTGAGTTTCTTAAAATGTTGTTGGTTCTCAAACATGGATCTATTGTAGTTAAAAAGTAATATTGATTTTTCTTCACATATTAACAACAACACAGAAAACAGTATAATTTACTGTTAATCCCCAAATACATGAAAGGGGTAAAATCAGTTCTGTAGGCAGAGAGCAAACCTAAATCATTGCCCTGTGGAGGGTTTTAACTCACCTACAACAAAATTAACACATATGGACAATAATAAAATAAATGTTGATAGGCCTAGTATCATAGCCAGCCATTATCTTTGCTGAAGAGCCAAAGAGGAAATAAACGTAACTACTGCATAAAGAATTTCATTCACATATTATATGGATTTCAAATACTGAGTCCTCAAAGCAGCTGTCGACAGAATATAGTAGGATTTTAAAACAGACTACACAGTTGTAATGCTAGGTGACATTCGAGTCTTCCTACTTGCAATTTTGTGAGTTTTGTAGTAATCAAACAATGGAGGATTTTCTTAATTTAATAATTATTTTGAAATTGAAAAATCCTTTAAAAACCCTGCAGAATCCTCCTTGTTCTTTCAGAGGTCATGTAAGATATAAACACCAACGCATTTGTTTGTCTTGCTTTGGCTAATGACTAGGAAGCAGGAATGCTGTACTTCTGCACCTGCAGCTACAGATGCAGGGAGGCTTTTGCTGGAGCAGGAAATAGCCCAGAGCTTTTTGCAGATGTATAGAAGAGACAACTTTTTAATAGTTGGTTCCCAGGAAAGGTTACTTTGCACTCAAATTTCCCCCAACAGTTATGTGGGTACTGGAAACAGCAGGAAGCTAAAACATATCCAGTCAGAGGGTGGGGGCATTAAACATGAATAGATCTGCATTTATGTGGCCATGCTCTGTAAAATTCTCCACAAATTCTTGAAACCTTCGTTTTACTACCTCATTATTAATGAACACCACATATGTTACCAATGGAACATTCATAACTTTAAGCTTCTGTGGCCTTGAAACTAATTGCCCACTAAAATGTTGCCCCTTTTCTCTGAAAACATAATGTTGAGGCTGTAAGACTTCTGACTAAACAGTATGCTTTCTAATACATTGAACTGGGGTTTATCCATTGTATAGCTCCCATCAGAAGCTGGAGAAGAGACACAATACTTCTATCTGAAGCCTTGGAGAGCAGATGGGCCTGAGGTGGAGAACTCAGAGATACCAGAGGAATATGAGGATGGGGAAACAAGCAAGTTGGAAGGTAGTAGATCCCCTAAAGACTGTGTGGAGGAAAACTCCACTAGTTAGGAACACACACACACACACACACACACACACACACACACACACACGTACGCATGAATGTACACTGAACTCCTATAGAAATGATAAGTGAAATTTTTGTGCTTCTTTAATTACAGCAGGTATAATAATCTTTTAACTCCATATCCAAGAAGAAACTACACAAAAACTTTGCACATAGAAGTTTTTATATTGTTAACAGGGTAGGTTTGGTGACATACATTTTCACTCCCAGAATTCAGGAAGCTTAGTCAAGAGGATTAGGAGTCTCCTAGTGAGAGCTCTTTATAGTGAGACCTGGCCCTGGCCCAAACAACAGCAATAATGTGAGGACCTTAACTCATCTAAATATTTAGTGAATGTCGTGATTGCTGTGTTATTAAGGGTTAAAAAGATATTGGAACAAGTTTGAAGTCCTTTATTGAAACAAATGATCAGGATAAGGAGAAAATTCAATCTGGAAAATGAGTAACTGGAAGACATTAAGAACATTGATGGAGATAACAAGAAAGGTGTGAAAGACCAATGGATGTTTCTCAAGACCGGAAGTCATCGGACAAGGCATTCCATCTCCCTTCAATCTCCTGAGATGTTTAACATCTATCATGTTTATCTGCTAAAAGGTCAAGTTAGACAAAAAGATGAGAAAGCTTTTTAAAACTACTAAGAATTATAAAATGCTGTCATT
Organism: Onychomys torridus; assembly: GCF_903995425.1. NCBI lineage: Eukaryota > Metazoa > Chordata > Mammalia > Rodentia > Cricetidae > Onychomys > Onychomys torridus. The sequence continues at coordinate 8,627,939 of NC_050447.1, read as the reverse complement.
GCTAACTTACGCTAATCAAAAAAAGGTCTGTAGCCTGGAGGATAATGAAACAGTGCAAATTTCACTTTTCTTTCAGAACCGGGAAGTAAAAGGGAAGTTATAATTATACATTTTAATGTAGAAAATGAAAGTCCAGAAGGAAAAGGAAAAATGGAAAACAAGGGGTGATGGATTTAATAACAGATTAAATTGACATTTAGTATAGGCAATGAGTCACTGTTCATATAATAATTGTTTTTGATACTGAATTGTGTGTTTTTGAAACTCTATCTCACTTGCTGAAGTAATCACATTCAACATATAATTTTTTCTTTTGTCTTAATAAAAAGAAATTAATAGATTTGAGATTTATGAGGACAATTTTAATTGTGAGTTATGTGTTTCTAAGAATTTCTACAGCAACCATTATCACAGTCATCAGATTTTGAAACAAACCCGCTGAATTGGAAATGTTCAGTAAGTGAAGATTTGTGCTCCTAAGCAGCTGGGCTAGGGAGATAGCAGCTCATACTGTCCTTGCAGAGGACCAAAGCTAAGTTCCCAGAACCCACTTGGCAGGTTCATATCTGCCTGTAAATCTAGCTCCAAGGGACCTGACATCTCTGGCCTCTGAGGGCACCTGTACTCACATGCACATAATAGAAATCCCCACTCCCTGTATACACAATTAAAAATAAAATATAATGTTAAAACAGAAGACTATAGGCTATATTAGAAAAAAAATAATTATTTTTAATTTTTGCTCAAGTGAACTAATTATCTTGAGAAAGCATTTCCTGATAGTTCAAAAAATGTGAGAAATAACTGACATAAACAGATGGATATCGGCTGGGCAGTGGTGGCACATGCCTTTAATCTCAGCACTCGGCAGGCAGAGGTAGGAGGATCTCTGTGAGTTAGAGGCCAGCCTGGTCTCCAAAGCGAGTTCCAGAAAAGGCGCAAAGCTACACAGGGAAACCCTGTCTCGGAAAAACAAACAAACAAACAAAAAATACCAGAAAACAACAACAACAAAAAAGATGGATATCATAAGTTGTTTTGATCTGATCTCTGTGGCTCTAACTCTAAAGATCCATCTGGCTCACAGATCAGCTTCCCTCTGGGGTTGAAGAGAAAGCATGTAAGAGGATACATGCACTCACCAGTGGTGGTTGTCCTCTTTACTACATCCAGAACATCCATGCCAGGACTATGGACATCACTTGGCATGTCCCACGCTCCCCAGAGCGTTTTATTTTTCTGGGTCTGTATTAAGTCATTCCTTTCCAATACCTGACAAGTATGTACAAACTGGGGTAATGCAAGGATGACAGGTGAGCCATTTCTCACACACTGAAATCCCCACATCAAAGCTTCCCTCTTGCATTAACAAGCATGTAGACAGAAAGAAACAACGTTTGTATGCTGGTCATCATTTCTAAGTGTGAGTGGAGTGCTCAGCCACAAATGAGACAGCTCACTCGCCTCTGCCAAGGCTTATGAACCACTGGGTAAGCGAGGGTGGAAAGATTGTAAGAGCTAGAGTTTGAAGAGTCAGAACAGTGTCTTCTTGAACCCATAGCAACCATAGTCGCCTGCATGAGACTGGCACAAAATCAAGCCAATCAACAGTGTAGCATGGAGGGAGACGTGCTCTTGAGTCCCACCCCCTTCCTGAGGGTCTGTTGACAGTTGATGGTGACTGAGGGAGGGACAGCCACTTTTCTTTCAGGTAGGTTTACCATGTTCCAGAGGGTGGCCACACCGATGAGTCTAGGAGCAGCACAGACGTGCCTCAGTGGGTTATTAACACAAGAAAAAAGAGCCTACAGAGTTGGGAAGGGACAGGGAGGTGGATAGTGGACCTAGGATGGGAGGGGGAGGGATGAGGGTGAATATGATAAAAATACATTGCATTAAATACTCAAAACATAAAAATATTATGTTACATTTTTTAAAAGAATTTGCTCTTAAAAATGTATTGTATGTAATAGGTATATATGCACACATGTGTAAGCAAGTGTGCTTGCCTGTGTATATGTGTGCGTGGAAGCCAGAGGTCAATATTAAATGACTTAAGTGTTTCTCAGTCTTAGTTTTTGACAGGGTATCTCATTGAATCAGAGCTCAGTGCTCAGCAAGCCCAGAAATCTCCCATCTCCCAGGGCTGGGGCTACTGGTGCACATCACTGCATGAAGCTTTCAATGGGTTCCTCACTCTTGCTTGGCAAGCGCTTTTCCCACTGTGCCATCCCCTAAGAATGTGTTTAAAGGAAAACACTAACAAAAATGGTACATAAGTATTTCACTTCAGTACAAAGTAATAAACAGCATCCCAAAACAATAAAAGTCACAAAATAGCTCAAGAAAGCATGGAAAACAAACATATCTTTCTATTTTAAACCAAAATATTTATATTTCATATATCTCTTGTCTCATAAATTTCTTTTCTATAAATTTATTTTCAGGAAACATTCTGATCAATGTGTCAGAAACCCAGCTGCAAGATTATACATGGAGGCTTTGTTTACAAATGCACAGACTGAAAGTAATATAGGAAACTAACAGAGTTAAAAATTTAATATATCATCAGAAATATTCCCATGAGCAACTAGAGAGATGCACAGTGGTTAAGATCAGCTGCCTCTCTTGTAACACCCACCTGGCAGCTCAAGACCACTTGAAACCCCAGCCCCAGGGCATCTGACTGCTTCTTCTGGACACTACAGGCATGAAGTGCACATCCATATTTTGAGGGAAAAACTCATAAATATAAAACAAAACTTAAAATGATCCTGTAAACTATGTGAAATGCCATAAAAATTTCAGTAGAATTGATTAGTAAAATTGCAGTGAACATCTAGTTGATATTTAGAATCTGTCTGAAAGATAAGTCACTATATATGAATAGGTAAATACACAAATATATGTATACATACATAAATATAATAACAATTGGGAGGAAGATATTAGTGATATATACAGGTGTATGTATAATATAATAGTAATTATATGTAACTGATTAATAACATCTAATTATTCTCCTAAGAATCATGTAATTTACTCTTAAAATAAAAAAGTTAAGCTGTGTACAACTTCAGTCTAATAAGTCTTATTGACAAGAAATAAACTTAAAGAAAAATAATAGAAATTTTAAGATGCAAACATAAGACTTTACAGACAAATTAAAACAAAGAATCAGCAGTGATTAAGCCACTATTTCACAAAAACAAAGTTACATGGGGTTTAAAACATTTAATAATATTATGCATTCATTTACAATGAAGCGATAGTTAAATTTATTATCTTAATGTTAATAGGAATCTTATAAGGCAATGGTAAGTGGAAATGGAAAATGTTCCATAAGCCCGACTAAAATATGCAATAGACATTATATATTCTATTAAAACCATATGTGCACATGTAATGAAGTTCCGACATCAGGATGGCAGCAGACACCTGTAATCCAAAGACTTGGCAGGTTCCGAGTGAGGAAATTGCAAGATTAGGGCAGTTCCAGGCTACATGTCAAGCTCCAGCCTGGGGTGGTCTAAATGGAGAGACCCTGTCTCAAAAACCACACAGATGGTGAACTAAATAAGCTCCCATATGGTTCTCTTGTGTGTAGAACATTTGACAAATATGAATTACAAGACTAAGGAATGAAGCAACCATTTATAATGACTTCCCTGAGTGATTATTTTTAAGATTTGTGTGTGTGTGTGTGTATGTGATTGTGTGTGTGAGTGTGTGTGTATGTGAGTGTGTATGTGAGTGTGTGTATGTGTCTCTGTGTGTGTGTGAGTATGTGTGTGTGTGTGTGTGTGTGTGTGTGTGTGCGCACACACATGAGTGAGGGGCCCATGTGAGGATCAGAAGAGAACATCAGACCCCATGTGCTAAAGTTACAGACATTTGTTGCAATGCCTGTCCTGTTAAGTGAGTGCTGAGATCTGAACTCAGTTCCCCACAACTGAGCAGCAAGAACTCTTAAGAAACACTTGAACCATCTCTCCAGCTCCATGTTATTTTTTAAGTTTATATTTTCCTACTGATACACAAGTATGTGTATAATCAGGCAAAATATTTAAAAATATAAAACACATATCTGCCATTGAAACCAATTTTGTAATATATAGAATATAAAATTGAAAATGCGGCAAAAAAAGATTGCTTAGAGCCTAGAAATGATATTTCTAACAACCAAAAAGTCACACGAATTGCATTTTTGCAATGGATTTGGGTTGTTCTAAGATTCAGCTCTTAGAAACAAACATTTTAACCTGAGATTGACTCTCTGTGTAGGGGATTATATCTTTGTTATTGAGCACCACAATATAATAATGTTCAGGGGCATCACCAGCACTGCCTTAGGGACAAACGGGTAGAGACAAGCATAATCTATCAATGTTTTAATGAGGACTAATAACCCTAATATCCATTGACTCAATACACAAACTCTTCTTTCTGGGTGGAAGGTCAGCACAGCCTGAAGCTGTCTTCCTGCTGTTCTCTCAGATTTTAATCGGTGCTGGAATCAGGACGCTATAAATAAACATGGCAAGTGCCCACTCATCATTGTAAGTGTGGACTTCATAAAGAAAATCACTGAAGATGATGTGTGCCTGTCAACATCCATCTTCCTTAGCCTGGATCAGTCATCTTGGTCTGACACTTGAAAATCTAAACTGTCACAGCATTGACCATACAGACAGCATGATGCATTCAGAATTTCTGTTAGATAGGGTCATCAAGCACAACCTCCAAAGAGTCTGATGCAGGAACAGCTCTCAGAATCTTTGTGCCTCCACAGCTGTAGCTCTTGTTGCCAAGGCCTGTTGGGTGAGCCTAGTACTCATTCTTGTGGCTTTTCTTGCTTACTGAGCTATACACCCCATTTGGTTCCCCTAGAGTTTTAACCTACTTCAACAGGACTTTGATATGTATATATTGGAAGCCATTTCCACTATAATGTACACTTTGATGCTGAATGAATCTGACATTGGGGCCAGGAGGGTCAGCTATGAGGGCAAATAAAGCATTCCCAAGCCCTATTAGTAACTGAAAAAGAGGAATGAGTCAAGTCGTTTCACTGAGCCTGTGCTTTCATTCAAGAAAAGCCTTCATGGTACTGCATTGGGAAAGTCAATGAAGTTTATATGAGAGGTTTCTCCTGACTAGCACTCAGTAAGTGGATGCAGGGGCAGATTACTGAGGGTAGTGAAAAATGATGGGAGCTGGGAGCCTCAGAGAGCAAGGCTCGGAGCACATAATTGGGTAGAGGCCATTGGGAAGGCAGCACAACCCAGGAAACTGACTTCTTCCATAATGATTCGAGGTATAAAGTATGCTCATCGTAAAAGAAACCCAGATAATGAGCTGTATGGTCAGTGCCAGAGTGCTGAAATGCAGAACTTGACTTTCTTGAATGTCACTCAACAAGGAAAACCATTTGTAAGATTAGATGAGAAGATAGTAGAAAAATCCACCAAACATTTTGGAGTTGAAGAAACATTCTATAGAGTGTTATTAGACTGACTGTACATACTCTGGTTCTTAAGTAAAGACGAACTAATAAATAAAATGTGAGCAGTTAGTTTTCCCCTAGGCCCCTAGCCTATTTGGTCCCAGGTTCTTTGCCTCCTGAGCTCTTCTGCTAAATACAGTCCCAAAATGACTGCTATCAACATTTTGCTACGTTCATAGAGCAATGCATTGCTCAGCCACCATCAGAGAAGCTTCCTCCTGCAGCAGATGGGAACAGATACAAAGACCTGCAACCAGACACTCTACAGAGAGTGAGAAACCTTGCAACAATCAGTCCTAGATGGGATGTTTCCATCAAATCCCTCCCCTCAGGACTTAGGGCTCAGGGAACTCTGCTGAAGAGGAGGGACAAAGATTGTAAGACCCAGAGGGGATAGAGAACGCCAAGGAAACAAGGCCTTCTAGCCACAGCAGTACCAACAAACATATGAACTCACAGACACAATGGCCACATGCACAGAGCCTACCCATGTCTGTGCTAGATGGGGTGTCAGTGCAGGGTGGAGAAGTGGACATGAGCCCTCCTCCCTGTCCCAGATTCCAGCTCCAACTGATCAAACTGGCAAATAAAAACAGAGTTCTCTCTAATGGAACTGAACCCAACATCAATTTTGGAGGTTCTTTGACACACAATGTTCAGTCAGGGCCTTTTCTTTAAACCTTACAGGTCCTTTAATATGTGTTATGCCTTCTGGTTTTGTATTTTTCTGGGATTCCTGTGTATACAAACATGTCTGTCTCCATGTCTCTGTATGTTTCACACTTGGCTTCCTCTAGTTTGTTTGTGTGTCCTACTCCAGGTTGTATGTTTTTGTTTTATCTTATCACTCTTTAGGTGCCTATTGTTTTCTAACTAGAGACAGAAAGGGTAGAGATTTAGATGGAAGAGAGGTTGGGAAAATTTTGGAGGAATTGGGGAAAAGGAAATTGTGATCAGAATATATTATATGAAAAAATATATTTTCAATAAAAGAAAAATAGAGAAAAATGCCATCAATTTACAATATTGAACTGAAGCAGTTAGGAGAATATTAAATATTAATCCATGAATATTGTTGGTAACTTTGGATACTCATACTGACAAATCAGTTAACAAGAAGAGTCACACTTCTGACACTTCATTGAGGAGGCAGAGATTCTGCAACCTGAAGGGAACAAAGAAACATAACTCTCCCTTCATGGTAACTGGGACATTTTAAAAACTCTTCTACCACATGTTAAAAGTAAAGAGGAAAGTCTACTGGTATACACTTGTGTTAGAATATTATTTTAAGATGTGTTACATTTGTTTTTGATATGGAATATTGGTTTAATGGTGCAAAAATGTGTTGCGTTATTTTATGTTGCATTTGTTTAACTTTGTGAAGTTGTATTACTGGGCCTGTCTAAAACACCTGATTGATCTAATGAAGAGCTGAATAGCCAATAGCAAGGCAGGAGAAAGGATAGGTGGGGCTGGGAGGCAGAGAGACTATAAAGAGAAAGAGAAATCTGGAAAGAAAGATAGAGGAGCAAGGAGCAAGAAAAGGAGGAGAGGAGGATGCCAGGGGCCAGCCACTGAGCCACCAGCTAAACAGCCAGTCTTGGAGAGAGAGTGAAAGTAAGATACACCGAAGTAAGAAAAGGAAAAAACCCAGAGTTAAAAGGTAGATGGGATAATTTAAGAAAAGCTGCCTAGAAACAAGCCAAGCTAAGGCCAGGCATTCATAAGTAACAATAAGCCTCCATGTGTATATTTGTTTGGTGGGTGGGTGGTGGATCCCCCAAAATAGCAAAGAGCCAAAAAGGTAAAACACACACACACACACACAACCAACAACATACCCTGGCCTAAGAAGGACATGTAGATCAGAGGTTCAGATTCCTTAAGCATTTCCAGTGGAGGTAGACCAGTAGACCTTACTGGGGAAGTGAGTACAAAGCACAATGGAAAAAAAGAGTGGAGTGTAACGTACACCATCAAAATCCTTTTCTCCTCTAAGCTGTTTTTCATTAGAGTGTTTCATCACACCAATGAAATGGAATTGAAACAGAGGACATAAGACAGAAAGGCTCTTGTCATGTTAAGCCCAATCGAAGAAACTAACGTGAGTTCCTGCATTTATAAGAGTTACAAATACGAAGGCTAGTAAGCATATAACTATTATTTAGAATTCTACAGTGATGGCTGTCCCAGTTAAACCCACAAGGCCTTCTGACTGGATTTTAGTATGAGAAGAATGAATGTGTTAGCCCAGAGAAGCCAACACATCAAGTCTCCAGCCCTGCAATATGTCTGGTTCCTGCCAGTCAATAAAACCAATCTCATTTGGATAGAACAGATATTTAGTTCTTAGTATTGGGTAGTATCCAAAATAATGACAAATACTGTGAGGAGTGTTATCAACAGATTTGTTCTCAGTAGTCAGCCAGGCTTTCCCATTGTGCAACTGACTGTGTGTGTGAGCCTGGGGGAAAAATCACATCTCTAGGCTACATTTCCTCATTTTCAAACTTTATATGTTTCGCTCAATGTCCCTCAGGCTTCCTCTGGCTCTCAAAGACCTTTCTCTAAAACACATGAATGCTAAAATACACTGCTCCCTCTCTAATAAAAAATAACGGTAACACTATCTTAAAAATTCTGACATTAACATAAGATATAGTAAGGGCCAAGACAAGGAAAATTTATGTGTCACACATTCAATAATGAGATGTAATTTGAACATGTAGTTTGAACTGAACTGGAAGGAATTTTAGGGAGATAGTCCTCACGTGGCTTTTTTCATACATGAGCAACTTGTCTGAGGTTAGAATGGGCCTTGCAGCATTTAGCAAGTAGAATGTCTCATTCACTCAACTCAATGCACTTTCTTTCATCTGAGCAATGAAGAAGTGTATAAAATATCCCTGAATCATCTTCCCCAAAGGCATTAATTCATCTTCTCTAAGTCTTAAAAATCTCTTTCTGTGGAGTGAAGGGAATTATTCTGTTGTTCTAGAAGAAGGTACTTGAAGGAAGAAGTCATTTCCTTACTAACAAAAATAGACTCTCTTTCATCTGTGTCAACTCACACTTGGCTCCCAAAGGACATCTGATGTAATTAACCAGCCAGACTCTCAGCCAACTATGCCTCAGAGAGAAGCTAGTGCGGTTCATAGGGAGTATGGAAGAGCCTTAATCCGCTTTATATGATGCATCTAGGGAAGGGCTTACCATGGGAAGGGGGTCCTGCAGCTTTTCCAAGTCAGATAAACATCTATCTAGACAGAAAAGGCTTCACAAGACACTTAAAACTGCCTCCAAAGCCTGCCTTCTAACAGTGGGATCAACACAGTTCCCTGGGGGTGTTTTGGAAACTATGAGGCTGTTTTTGTCCAGTGGTAAATTCCTCCATGAATGTTTGCTTCTAGCAAGACAATTATTCTGACAGTGTATTTTAATTCTCTCTATAGCATTGGATTGATTTTTTATTTAAGTGATGTGAGCTTCTGAGTTTTCTTTCCTAATACAAAAGCCCGTGTTCCAAAGTAGTTGCTTCAGAAAGGCCAAGAAGCAGAAGGCTGGGGAGATCACTCGATAGGTAAAGTGTTTTCCCCACAAGCATGAGGAGCCACCATGTGCTTGCATTCTTAAGGCAGAGACAGAAGGATGGAGCCCTGGGGCTTGCTGCACACTGGCTCTCAAACTCTAGAGACTGCAATAAGAGACAGTCTCATAAAACAAGGTGGAGAAATTATTGAGGAAGGTACCAGACATCAATCTCTGGCCTCAGCATACTCATATTCACACATGTACATGAACCCACCTACTGAGAGAACACAGGAGTCTAGATACTGAAGAGCTGCCAGGCAGGCCCTTACTCAACAGGGACACTCTAAGTTAGCCACACAGGGACAGAGATTCCCAGGAAGACTCATGGTCATTCTCATCACCTAAAGACAGCACTTCCTAGTCCTTCTGCCCCCACCCCAGTATTAATACTTTAAAAATAAAGATACTCTGTGTTTTGACCTAAGCATTAAAGCCTTGAGCAGTTAAAACTCAATAGACAGCAACTTCGAGCAAAGGGCCAATCTCAGTCTTGACTGTTGCATTTTTCTCTCCAGCCAGGGAACAGTTGGCTGAATTCAGCAAGCCTCACCCTTTACCTCCTTTGAGTCAGAGCTGGAGATAGAGCATCAGTGTACACAAATCTAATTACAGGTTTTACTTGGTAGATTCAAACCATACTTGATCATTTTTAGTGTAATTTTGTTTTGTTTTATGTATATGGGTGTTTTGCCTGCATGTATATGTCTCAGACCTCCTGGGACTTACAGATAGCTGTGACCTGCCTTATGGGTGTGGGAATCAAACCCAGATCCTTTGGAAGAACAGCTGGTGTTCTTAATCACTGAGCTAATTCTCCACTTCCCAAATGTACAGCCCAGGCTGGCCTAGAACTTGTGAACCTCCTGCCTTCTCCCCTTTCAGCAAATCCTACCAGCGGTTACCACCACAACAAGCTAGTCTAATTTTAAAATGGCATTTTAACATAAAATATTACAACTTAATATATTCCTATTAATTTGACTTTCTCCCATTGTGCCAAGAAATCATCAGGGAAGCAAATCAAAATACCTCTTTGCTACACTGCATTCCCAAATTACTTATCATGTGCCAAATCCTGTCACCATTCTTACCTGTCACAGCCCCCAAGGAAAAGACTTCAACTAACATGATTCTTTGTTCTAACTTGGCTTCCAAATTTAAAGGACATTTAGGTCCTCCTGTAAAGTGGTTACTGATAATCAGCACAAATGTTATTTATAGCTAATCATTCATGTCTAGACAACCATGAAAAATCAAAAGGATGAAAAGTTGTAGATACACAGGATCCACTCTAGACAAAAAGAGCTTCCAGTAATTATGTAATTCAAGTGTCTCTACTTAACTAGTTTCTTGTGTGTTACTAAGAATTTAAGTCACTGATTTGGTAGAACACATTGTATGCTAATTGTTTCTACCAAGAATGTATTAGTTAATCAAGTGCAGTTCTAGAGCTGGGCTGTCATCAGTCCTACATATGCCCTCTCCACCATCTTTGATATCCATCACCCTGGAATCTTATGTGGGCTTCTGGATTAGGGCTGAATTTCAAGGTCAGCTGGAGCCTACTGGCATGTCATGGCTATCTCTTCTCACTCATGGCTCACATTGTCCTTGGGAACTCAGTAAACTCGATGGTTGGGCTCACCCTGCAACACAAACATGAATTAGACTTTCCTCATTTACCTGCAGAACTGACAGAAAAGCCAAGTACCTCTTAGATAAATTCTCTTGAAAGCACTCCTAAGGAGCCAAGGAGAATAAATCCAGCCTTGCCCTAAGCATTTATATAGGAAAGGATCACTTGAGTAGGTTAGTTTTCAGCTATATATATATATATATATATATATATAGTAAGTATATTGTTCAGTCAACTTTTGCACATAAAACTCCACTTTCCAGTAATTTTACTCAGTATATAGTACTGACTGTACTTGCATGTCCCTTTAAACAGTGTCAAGCACACATTTATGCTAGCATCATTTTCTCAAATATTATAGTCTTTTGACAAGCCATGCACATGGAGCTAATAATGTCCTTTCCTAACATAGACATGATAAGTCTATTTTCATATAAAGATGGGAACAGGCTGCTCAGAGTAACTGATTTCAAATAACCTGGGCTGCAAGGACCAACCCAAGGTCTTAACAAGCAAGGAAATCCCCTGAATGAAAGCAGACTCTGCAAAGTTCTGAATGCCGTCCGTTAGTGAGACACAGGGCATTTGGAAGAAGCACAACCCTTTCTCACGTCTGTGTGGATGCTGACTATTTAGCTGCCTTTGACTACAGAGCGGTTAGAGTTGAAGAGACAGTGAGAGAGATTAAATGGACAGGAAAGGGCAGGTATTTAAAGCTTAAAATGAAAGGATGGGGTTTAGAGTGGTATTAAGTTTTACATTAAAGCAAACATCTGGATAAAAGAAGGTCAAAAGAAGAAAGGGGAGAGAGATGAAGGGAGAGGGGAAAAGACAGGAGGGGAAAGGGGAAGAGAGGGAAGGAGCAACTAACAAGGGAAGGAGAGACGGAGTAGAGGGTGGAGGGAGGGAAGAGGGTGGAGGGAGGGAAGAGGGAAAGGTTTCCTAAATGGTTTTCTTTGATAGGAGAAAATAAAGAAATTAATGATGGGTGGAAATAAATAAAAAAGTTATACAGAAAGCAAATATGCAATCATATTTTCTAGCATCATTTCCCCTAACCTCCTTGTAATTACTTACAATTTAATGCTATAAACTATATTATGTAGGTTTTAATGTTCCATGTGCACTCAATCTATAATCAATATCTCTGGAGAGTCTGTTGTCCATACTTCCCAATGTCTGGTCACATATATTTATCCCAAATCATGCATAAACAACTCCAGAGATCATAAAAAGCACAATAGTCTTCTGCTGTGTGTACAATTTGGCTCAGTGTAAGTCTGTGAGATGCTCCACATCTGTCATCATGTTTTGTGAGCTGCAGCTCATTTGAAGAAGTATGTGCAGTAAAATTATTTCATCTACCTTGACATTTGAAAACAAATGTTCTAATGGTGTAGAAAGTGATTTTACAAGAAATTAATTCATTTCATCAATTTCCAGTTCTCTTTACATTTTTTTCCACAGACAGAATAATTACTTGGCAAGAATCCCTCTCCTCTCCTCCCCCTCCCTTCCCTTCCTCTTCTCTCTTCTCTTTCCCTCCTCCACTCCTCTCTTCCCCTCTGCTCCTCTCTTCTCCTCCCCTCCCCTCTTCTCTTCCCCTCCCCTCCTCTCCTCCCCTCCTCCCCTCCCCTCTCCCTCCCCTCCTCCCCTCCCCTCCTCCCCACCCCTCCATTTCTCCTTTATTCCTAATCTTCACTCTCTCCCCTAAAATTTTATCTGCTCAATGTAACCTTGAACTAGGGTTGAAGTAAAACAGACTACAGACTATCTAAAGAACTAAAAGTATTAACTTATTTGAACATCCATCATTAGTGTCATTCAAAAATAAACTCCAAAAATAAAGAAATAATCTTTAAAAGTCTTGAGAGTATGTCACTACTAAACTAACTATAACATTTTTTTATTAAAATAGCATCACTGATTTTTTTTCATAATATAGACTCCTGAAGGAAATAGTGTCATTCACATGTAAAGACACACACTTGAAATGAACTGCAAGGTTCACCCCACAGAGGGAAGGAGAATTAGGTTGTTCCCTGGCCACACTGTATGGATTTCAGCTCTACTGAAGTGCAATTTTATCCTTTCTCTTGCCTAGATTCAGTGATAGATAACAAGGAAGCTTTGCAATAGTTTACATGACTAATCAGTACCATCGCACATTTGGAGAATAAGACAAGTTAGAGTGACTGAGCTAAACAAGATAGAATAACTAAGACAGTGAACTAACATTCTATGTAGTGGGAGAAGACCACACCAGCAGGAATTACTTAGTATTCATAACTATCTTAATGGACAACATCAAGAAATTGTTTTCATTTCCTCTGCCAGGATGTTTTCCAACAAAATAGCCAGGTAGCCTTATCATGGAGTAAATATTTTCCTTCTATAACCAAAATATTGGACTTGGAGATATAATTCCCCTGAATTTTCAACATATTATATATTATTTGATATTTCAGCCTTCCATGCAATTCATAAAATAAGAAGTTTAAGGTTATGATGATTATGTGACAATTTTAGGCCAGAGAGACAACAATCATATTTAACATAAAAGATAGCCTTATAATTTGAGCTATAGCTTAAATGTTTAATATTTGGGAATGAAATGTGCTTAGGAAAGGCCACATTCATAAGCAGTGTTCTTTCATACATTTAATGATATAATGTCAATTTCCCCTTCTAGTAGCACCTGCTTTTATGCCACACACAGAAGTGGTAATAAATACCTGTCACATGAGTCAAATTGTCAGCATAGATATCTGTTTTCAAGGAAACATCAGTACCTTAAATTTCCTAGACTCTCCAACCCTGTAACCAGTGCAAAGAAGTTAAGTTCCAGCTGTTCCCAGGTCCAGGGTTAACGTTCAGGGTAAGCCTCAAGTTCATCACCACTGAGTCAATCATTCAGTATTAAAGTTACACATAGCTTGTGGATGGAATGTGTGATTATTAATATTATCTCTGTCCTTGTTTTTCCATTGAAATTATCTTAAAGCTTATTTAAGACTTTAAACATTTTAGTTTTATATCCCTACCATTACTATAAAGATATTTGCAAAATTCTCTATTGAAAATTGCACCAACATAATTAAGGGCAAATATGAATTATGTAAAGAACAGATTTTCAGTAGGATTAAATCTGGACTATTACTAAAATAAGTAACTTCCTACTGACCCATCATTAGTGCTCTCCCTGTGGTTCAGTGAGATATGGAGAAACCTTCAGAAATAGTGACTGCTTGCTCAAAAAAAAAATGTGCTTCTGTGGAAGGTCACAGACCACACTCCACTGACTTGACACAGCTGGGTACCTCTAAAGGGTCATGCTGAAGCTTCTCCTTAGGTGCAGGAATGATGGTAAGAGTCTTCCCATTTGTCCAAGACAGGGATTCTTAGAGAAAGTTATATGCTGTTATGGAAGGGGACTGAATCTTATTGACTTGCATGTAGCTAAATCTTCTGTCATATCAGGGTGAAGGTGGGCATGGATGGGTACAAACCAGTTTAACTGCAGCTTCCTCTGAGCACAAAACAAGACAAGAAAGAAACACTAAAATCCCAAACTCCACTCTGAAATGTTATTATCTCCTTACATTTATGTCTTCTGTGGAATCTTTTGTTTGGTGTCAAAACCTGTACACATCTCTGAAGAAAAGCAAGAACTACCAGTGTTTATATATGCTAGATGAGGAGGAAGAAGAGGAGGAGGAGGGTAGAGGAGAGGATAAGAAGGAGGAAGAAGCTATAATGATATTTTATTTGTACTAAAATGTGATTTTATTTTTATATTAATAAAGTTGCCTTGGGGTCAGAGCAAGCCATAGCAGAAGCTGGGTGGTGGTGGTGCCCGCCTTTAATCCCAGCACTTGGGAGGCAGAGCTAGGTAGATCTCTGAGTGTTCAAGGACACAACCAGCAGGGCAACACACACCTTTAATCTCAATACCAACCATAGAAGACCTGGAGGTCTGTACAGACAGGCAGTGATGAGGAGGTCATGTGGTTGGGTTTACAACCAAGGAGAAAGCAGAACAGAAAGTCTATAAAAAAGAAAAACACACAGAAGTAGGTCTCTTGTGGAGAGGAAAGACAGAGCAGCAATGAAGGGTAAGGCTTTCAGCTCTCAGCTATTGCTCTGACCTCTTGGCTTTTAACTCTGCAATTGGCTCTGTGTTTCTTATTTAACAAGACAGTTACATCTACATTTGGCACCCAATGTGGTAAGAATTCATGAAAAAACCACTTGGTTTGGCAGTGGGTCTGGCTTCCTGCCTGGGTGGGCCCAGCTCCCTAGCTCGGGCCTAGCTCAGGCCTAGCTCCACTTAGGACTCAGGCCCAAACTACCTTAGCTACAAGCGGTTACCTCCAGAATTGGAGTTACTTGCTTAAAAAGCTGGTGCTACAAACAACTCAGGTCTGTGGGAGCTACCACATGTGTTGGCATTTTGGCCAAAAGCAACCTATCTGCAGTTGCGTGTACATTGGAAGAAAATTGGGCTTTGTTTGAAATTTTAGGCAATAGTATCTTATGGCATGAATTCCCCATATGTAAAGCAAATGTTAAATTCCTGGTCAACTTATAATAGGATTATACCACAGGACTGGCGGGAACTGGCACAGGCTGTTCTGGAACCCGGACATCAGCTCCAATGGCAAATGTGGTTCAAAGAGGAAGCTGAAAACATAGCAAAACAATGGAGGGATAAAGGTATACAAGTCTTCCAGGATCAGCTTGTTGGAGAAAGCCAATATGCTGCAGCACAAACACAATGTTTATATGATATCCAAACTTTAATTCTATGTCAAATGGCAGCCTTGAATGCATGGGACAGAGTTGAGGAACCAGGAAAGAAAACTGAGTCATTTACAAAGGTTATACAGGGCCCAAAAGAAACTTTCACAGATTTCTTATAAAGACTGGCTCCAGCAGTAAATAGAATGGTCCCAAATTCAGAAGCTAGCCAGATAATAATTGAATCTTTGGCTTTTGAGAACGCAAATGCAGCATGCAAGAGAATAATCAGGCCATTAAAGGCAAGATCTGCACCCTTGGAAGATTGGATTAGAGACATGGCTAATGTTGAGGCTCATGATCATGATAATATGTGGGTAGGAGAAGCAATTTCAAAAGGTTTGAGGAATGTCAGATGTTTTGGATGTGGAAAGCAAGGACATTTGAAAAGGGACTGTAAACAGGGCACTTCTAGAAACAATGTTTCTTCAAGGAACAATGGCAACAGAATGTCCCTTCCTTCTGGAGTATGTAGAAGGTGTGGTAAGGGAAAACACTGGACCAACAAATGTAGATCAACAAGGTAACACTTTGCCTCAGTCTTCAGGAAACTCCCAGAGGGGCCTCAGGCAGGCCCCTACAGTGAATCCAGTTCAGACCTTTCCTGAAATCATAAAGGAGACCCCCACTCAGAGCAATTAAATAACCAAATGCCTATTGGAATAAACCAGGCTACTCAGAGTAATAGAAAAACTGAGATAGAGAAAACAGAAAATTCAAAAGAAACCATAAAGAAAAATTTTTGGCAAACTTCTATAAATGAACAACGACCAAAATTAACAATAAAAATAAATGGTTTTTTTGTTGTCTGGTCTGGTAGATACAGGTGCTGATGTGACCATAATTGCACCAGAATTTTGCCATCCAACTTGGCCTCTTCAGGAGGTAAACATTCAACTATTAGGAATTGGAACATATTTCAAGTGAAACAGAGTGCAAGATGGCTCAAATGTATAGGTCCAGAAGGTCAGAGAGGCAAACTAAAGCCATATGTGGCTAACATAGCTATGAACCTGTGGGGTCGAGACCTATTACAACAATGGAATACTCAGATTAACATCCCTCCAACCTAAGAAATAAATCATAAACTAGCACATGTTTCTGAGAGAAATATTAGAAGGTAATATTCTAATGAGTGGTCACCAGCCATCCATATTGTACAAGAACAGGGCACAAAAACTTATGATCTTCCAAAGGCACCAACAGCTCTACCTTTAAAATGGTTAACAGACAAGCCTGTATGGGTTTATCAATGGCCTTTAACAACAGAGAAACTCCAGGCTTTAGAAGAGTTGGTAGAAGAACAGTTAAATGCTCAGCATATTGAAGAATCTACCTGCCCTTGGAATTCTCCTGTATTTGTTATTAAAAAGAAATCTGGTAAATGGAGAATGGTAACAGACCTTAGAGCAATTAACAAACTAATTCAGCCAATGGGCTCTCTACAATCTGGAATTCCTTTGCCTACTCTGATACCTAAAGAATGACCTCTCATAGTTACCAATGTAAAAGACTGTTTCTTTTCAATACCCTTACAAGAAAAAGACAGAGAAAGATTTGCTTTCATGGTGCCACTTATAATAATTCTCAACCGGTTAAAAGATTTCAATGGAGAGTCCTCCCACAGGGAATGTTGAATAGTCAAACCCTGTGCCAATATTTTGTATAACAGCCCTTAGAAGTAATACATAAAAAATTTCCTAAATCTATAATTTATCATTATATGGATGATATTTTACTAGATGACTCAAATGCAGATACTTTAGAAAGGATGTTTGAAGAAGTAAAGAAAATATTGCCTTGCTGGGGATTATAAATTGCTCCTGAAAAGATACAATGAGGAGATTCTATTAATTATTTAGGTTATAAAATAGAGCTACAAAAAATTAGACCTTAAAAGGTGCAAATTAGGAGAGATTGACTACAGACTCTTAATGACTTTCAAAGGTTATTTGGAGACATTTCTCATCTACGAACTATTGTTGGGGTAAAAAATGTTGAACTGAATAATTTCTTCAAAACCTTAGAAGGTGACAAGAACTTAAATAGTCCAAGAGAATTATCACCTGAAGCTGAGAAAGAATTGGCCTTGGTAGAAAAGAAAGTACATGAAGGACACGTAGATCGTATTGATCCAAAGTTGGATTTCATTTTGGTTATTTTACCTTCTAGGCATTCTCCTACAGGAATATTAATGCAGAGAGAAGATATTATATTGGAATGGATATTTTTACCAAATAAGCCAAATAAAAAATTAAAAACTTATGTGGAAAAAATCTCTGACTTAATTTTGAAAGGGAATTCATCAATTAGCAGGAATAGACCCAGCAGAAATTGTTGTACCTTTAACTAAAGAGTACATTGAAAAATTATGGACAGAAAGTGAACCTTGACAAAGAGCTTGCAATAATTTTTAGGGAGAAATTAACAGCAAATATCCCAAAAGCAATAAAATTGATCTTATAAAGAGAGCTGATTGGATCTTGCCTTGAATTGTATGGGAAAAACCCATATTTGGAGTTCGCACATTTTATGCAGATGCCAACAAACAAGGAAAGGCATGTTATAAATCAGAAAATTTAAATAAAGTGGTTCAAAGTCCTTCAGCTCAAAAATCAGAATTGTATGCTATTCTGTTGGTACTAATGGATTTTTCAGAACCTCTCAACATAGTTACTGACTCTCAGTATGCTGAAGGAGTGGTATTACATATTGAGACTGCAGAATTTATCCCTGATGAGTCAGAATTAACTTCACTACTTATTCAATTACAAGATACAATCAGGAAAAGGAGTCATCCTTTATATATAACTCGCATCCAATCCTGTACTGGTCTACCAGGCCCTCTAGCACAAGGTAATGATGAGATTGATAAATTATTGATAGGAAACATGCTGGAGGCCTCAGAATTTTATAAGAAACATCATGTCAATAGTAAAGGTTTAAAAAAGTATTTTTTCATAACCTGGCAACAAGCCAAGGAAATTGTAAAGAAATGTCCTACTTGTTCCTTCTACAATCAGACACCATTACCAGCAGGATGTAACCTAAAGTGTACTCAGAGGAATTAAATCTGGCAGATGGACGTGTTTTACTTTGCAGAATTTGGAAATTGAAATATGTACACGATACCATTGATACTTATTCAGGATTTCAATGGGCAACTGCTTTGAGTTCTGAAAAAGCTGATTCTGTAATCACTCATTGGCTAGAAGTTATGGCCATTATGGGTATACCTGCACAAATGAAAATCGACAATGCTGCAGCATATGTCTCTATTAAAATGAAATAGTTTTTTGCTTATTATAATATAAAGCATATTACAGGTATACCACATAATCCTACAGGCCAAGCAGTTATAGAAAGATCCAACAGAACTCTAAAGGATATGATAAATAATCAGAAAGGGGTAACAAAGACCCCCAGAAATAGACTGCACAATGCTCCATTAACTTTGAATTTTCTCAATGCTAATGAGAAAGGAACAACAGCTGCAGAGAGACATTGGATAATAGAAAAAAACTACAGAATTAAATCAGCCTATATACTTGAAGGATGTGCTGACCTCAGAATGGAAACCAGGATATGTGTTACATTGGGGATGAGGTTTTGCTTTTGTTTCTGCAGGAAAAGATAAACCGTGAGTACCATCAAAATTGATAAAGGTTTGATTTGAACAAGAAAGACCTCTTAGTTAGAGGAGGTGATAGTTCATCAACCGACATGACCATCCAGTTTAAACTCACTTATACCATTAATACA
The DNA here is from genome assembly GCF_903995425.1 of Onychomys torridus. NCBI lineage: Eukaryota > Metazoa > Chordata > Mammalia > Rodentia > Cricetidae > Onychomys > Onychomys torridus. The sequence goes on along the minus strand of NC_050447.1, from coordinate 8,608,641 downwards.
TGCCTTTTCATTTAATCAGATATAACTTGCCAAAAGGGATCCCCCACCCCCAAAATTAGTCTTAGGGAAGGGTTTTTGTTTTTGTCTTTTAGGAGAATAAAGGCTAAGGAATCTGAAGAACACTGGACAAATGAAACAACTGAAGAAAAGGGACAAATCATCTATCCCAGGAAACAGAGTAAAATGGCATATTGGTATATCATCAACAAAATTTCATAAATCTTCCTAAATGTTTGTTTCTGCTCTTCTCTAAAAAAATTAACACTATTGGTCTTCTTGTAGTCCCAGTTCAATCAAAATTTAAAGCCGACTTTGGAGTTGGAGAATGGCTCTCTCCTCCTTTAAACTCAAGCATGTTGTTAAAAGGAAAATGCAAACTCCCTGTATCATACCAGAAGAAAGAACCATCTTCTGACATGGGACAGGAGAAAAACCAAATTAATTAAGGGACTATTCTATTACTAATCCCAATTCTTTGATTCTCTTCTGATTCTTTAAACCTTCCTTAAAGTATGAATTTTATATCAAAATTTACAAGATTAATATATATATATATATATTTTAAAATTCGTTAAGGTAATAATGGTCATATAGAGTACTAACTAATTTTAGAAAAAAAGGCTGCAATTAGCTGCCTATACATGTCTTTGTGTTCGAGTCTCTTATCAGTTTTCTGCAGGAAATCACGGCCAGGCCTAACATAAACTGAAATCTCCAGGAAGAAGATGGGCCCCACAACGGCAATTCCACTTGGACAATAGTAATATCACTAAGCTGACAAACATCATCTACAGATCAGCTGTGGACTACAAAGTGCTTTCAGCAATACTGAGATGGCTAGCTGAGATGATCCAGTTTCAAATACTACTTGAATAAGGACTTGAGATAAACCCTGAACTTTGGCATTATGGATAACAAAGAATATAGTTACCTTTCCTAGAATCTGACAATTAACTCAAAATTTTTCTTTTCAGAGAAAAGATTCCTTTGCTCATACCCAGCAGGAAGCAATTTTAAGAATATGACGCCCACATTCTCAAAGGGGTGGTGTGGGGTGGGTGGTTTTTTGGTCTTTAATGAGTTTTGGGTTTGGGATAGTTTTCATTGTTTAGGAGGGTTGGTTACAAGTTGTTGTTAAGGGTTAGGAAAGGGGCTAGGCAAAGGAGATTAGATTTAAGGAGCTTGTTTCAAGAAAAGAGAAAAAAGGAAGAAGACAATTAGTTTTAAATACTTTACATTGGATTGGATTGTTTTATATTGTATACAAATTATATATATCGAGATTGAGATTGTTAGAATATGCCATACACATATTTCTAATCTTGCTTGAGATATTCATTTAACAATGTAATGCAATTTGCTAATCCTTGAATGTTATTATTACCAACTATTAGGATTTATAGAAATGAAAGTTAGTAGTTAGACATTACAATTGAACTTGTAGTCATATTAGGTGTGTTTTCAAGATCAAACAGATATATTTTGGATAGTCAGATCATCTTCAAACCCTTCAGAGATCTACAGAATATGGCATTTAAAATGTTTTAATAACTTAGGAATTTTTCTTTTTTGCTATGACTTTGAGACATGTTGGCTCCTGGCAGTACCAATCTACTTCAGAGAAAATATGGGCATTGAAGAAACTGCATATGGGGTTAACTTTCACTGTGGCAAAAGTTAGCCACTGGACAACAAAGTATCCTTGAATCAACTGCTGACAAACAGGACAGACAGGACATGATACCAAGGACTACCGATTCTTGCCAAAACAAGTGTGGTTGTGGCTTTAACAAAAGGCATCTTCTGAAGCCAGGACAATATGGCACCATCCCTGAAGTGAGTGGCCTTTGCAGTCTGGAAAAGGTACCGTGCCCTTTTCTTTGAAGGCAGCTGAACAGGGAGTGGGCCGATGGCTTCTGATGTGCAATGGAACAGCAGATGAAACAGTTATTCCTGAAGAATAACTAAGCTCACCCCTCTCAATAGTAGACTGGCACTTAATAGAAGGATGTGGAGAAGAATGGGATGCCAAGATGGAGACACACACACACACACACACACACACACACACACACACAGCCAAGAAGAATGGACAGCAGAATATAAAAAAAAAAAAAATCAACAATTTCCAGAATTTAAAAATCCTGAATCATGACATGACACTAATGGAATTCAGGTATTTCTGGTACATGGACTGCTCTCACCAAATGTGAGGTCAAACTGTTGACCTTGTATACATCCTAGTTCACAAATGAGTCTGTCAGATACACTAAGCCTATAGGCTGAAGATGATGCCCCAACACTGCGGAGAAACCTCAAGTGACTGTCTAGGCAGCTGGCTGTTTCTGTCAACTCACATTTTTTTGGAAGCTGCTTGCATGCACTTCCTGTTTTTGTATTTTATTAGGTAGTATTATTTTCTTCTTGGGTCTCTGAGAGAGTTGAAGATCAGTTAGTTATAGTTTAGTTTTCCTTGTTAAGAATTTCAGAAAAGAAACTCACTAGAGGTGTAAGTGTATAAATTTGAAAGATGTTATAAGACAGTTCTGTCAGTAATATAAGTTAGGATAGAAAGTGAATCAGGCACATTTTGGACTTACCAACATAGGATAGATAATGGAATTATTTTCTCTGAATTTGTCAAATACAAATGGACTAGACATTGTTTAGGTTTTCATTGCTTGTATATATAGTATATATTCATGGTACTTTTGTATATAACCATTAGGTTTTTCTCTAATCTGTTTTCACTTCCTGGTGACCCTATTCTCCTCAAACTGTACATTTTGTATTTTCTCTTGCTCAGCTTGCTCCTTTTCATTATAGATCTGCAAAAGTATGACCACTAGTAGCCAGGCAACACAATCAATATTGGTTGTCTGGAAATCTCCTCTGCTAAAACTCCTCATCCATAACTCTTCAGTTTAGTCACAGGCAGATATTTTGGACAATGGCAGAAAGCAGCTACATTCTTCACCAAACTATCAAAAGAATGGACACTAGGACACATATCAATATTCTTCTCTGAAACTACTTGGGCAAGCCCCCACAGTTCAAATCACCCTCAGAATCACAGTATTCCATGTTCCTACTAATATGGTCTGTTAAGACCAGCTTAAAGTATCAATTGCTTTTCTAGTCCAAAGTCGCAATTTGTTTCATATTCTTTTAGGCAAAAACATGGCCCAGCCTATCACAGCAATACCTCCATTTCTGCTACCAATTTCCCTGTTAGTTCTCCTGCTGTGAAGAGACACCATGACCATTGCAACTCTTATAAAAGAAAACATTTAATTGGGGCTGGCTAAAAACAGTTCAAAGGTCCGTTATCATCATGGCAGGAAGGATGGCAACACACAGGCAGACATGGTACTAAAGAGGTAGCCCAGAGTTCTACATCTAGATCTACAGTCAGCAGAAAGTGAGGGCCACACTGGGCCTGGCTTGACCATTTGAAACCTCAAAGCCCACCCCCAGTGACACACTTCCTCCAACAAGGCCACACCTCCTAACAGTGTCACCTCCTATCAGCCTATGGGGGTCGTTGTCATTCAAACCACCACAAATGGGGAGAGAGAAAGAAGGGCGGATTAAAGGGTGCTGAGTTCCCTTAGAGAGTGGTAAGAGGTTCTGATGTGCTATTGCACCATGGGTAGCTCCAGAGGACAGTGATACACTGTACATAGTGAAGAGCTTGAAGGACAATGACAATGGTGGCTCCTAGGGGACCATGGATCAATCAGTTCTTTCTTCTTTATAGGTGTGGTCCCAGTAGATTGACCATGCTCCAGCAGACAACTACACACAGCACTAATTGGGTTGAGAGGGCCAAAATAAAAAAAGAAAAAGACATGAAATTGGAAGGAGAGTGTGGGAGTATTCTGGAGGCATTAGAGGGAAGGATCAAATTCCTTGTACACATGTATGAACTACTCAAAGAATAAGTACAAATGTCATTTAAAAGTTATAATGAAATTCATCATATTATACAGAGAATATATGTTATTGACAAAGGAAAGCTAGAAGGAATGACTTGGAATGACTCTAATATAAAGAAACAATAAGTGTTTGATGAGATAAAGTATTTAACCTAGTTTAAATGTTATATAATGTATACATGCATCAAAACCCCATATAGCACCTCACTAATATGCATGATTTTTGCTTTTATGTATTAGTTAAAATAATTTCAAATAAAACTACTTAAATAGTAATGTTAATATTAATAGTATACTAGTCAGTAGGTATACAAAGAAGCTTGACACATGAGTACTTCAGCTTTGCAACAACAATAAATGTATTACAGTGATTATATTATGTGAATGTTTTCCACATACAAATATGGCTGATGAGGCATCTCAGGAAAAATGTATTTCCTAGGACAGATGATTTTTCTAAATAAGTGAATGTTATCTCCCACAAGCTATTTGTATCTTTGGCTCTCTAGCCATCCTACCAATGAACTACTAGATCATTGCTAGCATGGAACATGCATAGTAGACACACAGCCTCCTGTAATTAAATGCTTTCTCTCTCCTTCCATATTCTGATTCCTTTATTATTAATTCTGTGACAGAAGAGCTTGGATGCCAGTTGATCTGTACAGCTTCTATGAGGCATTGAGAGCACAAAATGGCCTTTGTAGGGACAGAAAAATAAGCCACAATCACAGAGGGAGTGAATAGACTCTCTCATCAGGGAAGCTTTGGAAGGAAACAGAATGAACACTAGCATGTAAGCAGATGCTCAGCAGGCATCCATACGGAGGAGAAAAGGTAAAGTGCGGGACAATGAGCTTCCTTGGCTTCCAAGGGACATCTGTAAAACATGCCAAAGAAGAGAAAAATGCTGTCTACCACTGGGAAACTACCAGGATAGTTTACTAAGTTCATATGAGACAGCCTCATGAACCAACCTGCAGGCAGCTCCAAACCAGAAAATATTAATATGATCTATTAACTATTCCAGCGGGTATAAAAATTGAATAATAAGTACAAGAAGTGTTATAAACCATTGTGCTTTGAAGACAAAGAGGGGCATTTGGGAACACTGCATGGGGAAAGGTATTTGAGTCAAGTCGGGAGAAAGGACTGTTCATTTGGTAGACAGTGGCTGGATTGATTCTCAGCCCAAGAAAACACATTGTAACAAGAGAGAATGTGGTAGGATCCAGGATTGGCATGTCCATTACCGAACGGCCAAGGCCAGGCTTCTCACATCTGCAGGTGAAGGAAGAGCTTCTGCCAGAAAACTTGGTTGGTCAGAGGGATTTGCCAAAATTGGGTAGGTTTTATGAAATTATGCAGAGTGAGACATTCTTGGAAGGCAGGCCAGGCCTTTCTCAAAGGCTCTACCCAAAGGGATTGAAGGGGTATGATGAGACTCAAGTCATCAGGAGCCACAGGGTTCCGATGATCTTCCAAAGAGCACATGATCTGTTTGCAGAGGTATAGCCATGACAGTATCCTCACAGCAGGCATGAGTCCTAAGTGATGTGAAATCTACACAAATGTCTCTTCCTCCCTCATCCCCTCTCTGACACAAGGAACTCCTCAGCTGTGAATCCCAGTAGCTCAACAGCCAGAAGAGATGAGATGAGAGAGAAAAGAAATCCTAAGAATTGAAGAGAGAAGTAGAGAGTTTAATTTTTAAATTAAAAAGCCAATCCTAGCCAGGCAGTGGTAGTACATGCCTTTAATCCCAGCACTCGGGAGGCAGAGCCAAGCAGATCTCTGTGAGTTCAAGGCCAGCCTGGTCTACAGAGTGAGATCCAGGACAGGCACCAAAACTAGACAGAGAAACCCTGTCTCAAAAAAACCAAAAAATAAAAAATCCAAACCCTTAATTATGCTTTAATTTTTATTTATTTATAAATATAAATAAAAAAATTATTTACTTTAATTTAATATGCACTAACATTCACTTGCATTTTCCTCAAAAACACTTTTAAAGAGGTATCTTTGACATTTGGCCATTTCAGATTAAAGTGAAAAGCCAAATATATTTAATTAAATTTACCTTCTTCCCAGTATTCCTATATAAGAAAAAAATCACTTCCACACTACTAATTATTTGACAACAATCACAATTGGACTATACTGGCAAAAGAATGCCAAAAAGAATTAGCCAGATTGATGATTCAGTCCTCAAAAGGCCAGTTTGAACACTGCATGCCAGGAATAGATTAACAAAAGGAAATTAAGTCAAGTATCATACATGTGTCTTTGAACATTCCTAAAATTTAATATATCTAAGCTGCTGCCAAATATGGATATTTATTTTCTCTGGCATTATTCCATGATTCAGACTTAAGTATGTCTTCAGTAGTTCTGAAAGGCCTAGCCATCAGTGAGACATCAAAGGATGGCTGCCATTTTGGATGTACTGCCTCCCAATTTTACACAGCACAATGACTTTGCCTAACGGGTGGCAGCTGGCTTCTGCCAGAACAGTCCCACACTTGTTAGTGACAGGCAAGTAGACAGCCTTTATTACAAAGGTGTCTGACCATCTCATGGATCTTCCCAGGGAGGAGAACAAAAGGTCAATTGCAAGTTGAAACAATCTTTCATTAGGGAGACAGTCTTGATAAGTAATGTCTCAAGGACTATTCAAGGGTGAAATTTAACATTTTGTAAAGTACAAAAATTTTAGTGACCCTCCCGTGGTGCAAATTTCATCATATGGTTTGTTTTCATGGTCCACTCCCATTTTGATGAAATTCTCCTCAATTTCTAAAACTAGCAAGTGCTCAAGAATTTCCCTAATAAGCTAAAGCAATCTTTAAAATCATAAATGAATTATAAACACTAAAATCAAATGACTTTCCATGTGCAAATCTTCACGTGCCATTTTAAAACACGTGACACGAAACTGACCTACATAGGTAAGTAGAGAAAAATCAACCAGATACACGTAAATATCAAAAGACTGACTAAACAGAGTGAGTCTCTGAGCTAAAAAGAATACTTGATTAGGAAAACTAGCGTTACAAATTTCACAGCTCATTACAAGGCATGGGTCACAAAAGCCGGAAGGCCTGCTTTATATACATGTATACATGTGAATTCCTAGACGTCCCCAATTGTGCAGCTTCTAGAATGAAGTTCAAATTGGGACTAAAAATGCTTCCAAGACATGAGGGCTGGGTTTCTACCCTCCATGTGGTCCTAAGAATTTGTTAAGTTTTCTAGAATGTCAGAATTTGGGGTCTAGGGTGATACAGTCTGGTAATCCAGGTCTCAGATAATGGATCGCTGAGGTAGTAGGCACAGTTATGGATGCGGGCTAAAGCCCAAATAGAGAGTTGTCAGTAGTCTACCTGGTCCCCATGCAAGCTTTTCTGACTTTCACTGCAAGGGCTCCTCAAGAAAATTTGGGTATAGAAGTAATAAAACAGAGACAGCCATGTTACACAATCTAACACGAAGGAAAGTTCAGGGAGCCCCAAATGTTTACAGCCTTAACTTCATCTACCAGTCATCCTCAATTATATATAGGGTCTACAACATCAAATTCATTCCAAAGATTCACCAACATACCTGGAAAGCAGTTTCTTTACTTACCCTTGAGTGCCGGTTAATAATATTGAATGACACAGTTTAGCTAAGAGAAAATCACCTCAACAGAGGGAGGATGTATGTCTGCTTCTTCTCTATAGAAATTAGAAGGCAAACCAGGGAAACTAAGAATTAAGAGTAAACATGCCCCACCACTGGAGAAAAGATGACAGCAGGGAGTTATTCTTAGGAATAAAGTAGATTAGGAGCAGTAAGGTAGAGAAGTATTTTCCCCATCCATGGGAAATAGTGTGATGTTTTGCCACTAGTAAGATCATTATTATTTTTTGAAAGCTGCATGTGCTGAGAGGAAAGTCTGTTAGACATAGTTATATACAAAATTACCCACTGACAAAGGATCAAGGATGTTCACAAACTCAGCAGAGAGCTGAGGTTACACTGGGAAATTCATGAGCTTAGAAAGATTTCTGATTATTTTTACTTATTAATTTTCAGTTCATTATAACAGAGTTCAGAGTGCTTCTTGAAATAGCTCCAACATCAAGGCACAAAATTAAGCATTGAGAAAAATCAAGCAAAAGCAAAAATAACCATAGATAATTAAATAAGGCTCTGATTTGCATTTATACAAAGAAATACATGACCAAGTTTTATAGAGCTGTTGAGATAGGGAACATATCCAAATTTAATCTTCCCAGGATTCAAAGCATTAGAGGATACAAGGGTAGTGAACCTGCTAATTCTTGTTCTGACTCATTCGCTTCTCCTCAGGCAAACTTTTGAGAAAAAAAGGAGAAGGTCTGGCCTGGTCCAGGTCCTTTGAGATGTGAGCATTCCGCAGGACAAAGTACGGTGAGAAGATAACAGCCAGGAACAGCCCCATAAGTGGGACGTATAGAAAACACCAGTGCCATTGAAACTGTCACACTAAAATTGTCAAGAATAGAAGATGTTGTCCCAGTAAGTATGAAAGATGTGGATGAAATTTGCTGACATAATCTAAGCATCTTGTAATGTTAGGGAACTCTTGAAGGTCATATGCACAACCAACACTCACTGCCAGGATGCCATTGTCCTCATCTTCAGGTCGATTTTGCCTTTCCTCCACTGTCATTCCCTGTCTCTTCCCCATCTGTAGAACCTGTGTTCACTGTGGCAGACTTCACTAAGCTTCTCTATGTTTCTCTGCCTAGAAGGAAACACAGCTCTTTCCTACCACCCTTAATGTCCACACTCACTTCCCCATGACTGAGGACTCATGCACAGATGGCAAGGAGCATCTGCTTTTCCTATTGGTATCTCTCTATTCCAGATTCATTCTCTCTCTCTCTCTCTCTCTCTCTCTCTCTCTCTCTCTCTCTCTCTCTCTCTCAATAGGAATTATTTTTCTTCTGTCCTTATAAGGCCAGATTCATTTCACCACCAGAATGAACTATATAATCAATCTTAAGTCATTCTGTTTAGCTGCTGCTAAAGGTCATGTCCGTGTCTTACCTATCTCACACTTGACGAAAGCAACATAATTTGTTTTCTTCTCAAATATGGAAATGAAACTGAGCTTTCCATGGAGGATCATGCAGAGCATTCCCCCCTGCCTCTATGATGATGCAGATGCCATTTCCTCTTACTGGAATTTTTCCATAATATTTTAAAGAAAACAACCTATTCGAGAGTCCCATGTTTCTTGGATGCAATTTGAATGTATCTTGAAAATTTACAACTTCTAACAAGATGCAAATCTGTCATGCAAACTTTACATGTTTCTTTGCTATGGGTTCCTCAGAATCAGGATTATCACCAAGGGCCAAACGAAGTTCCCAGCACAATGGCAGAGCATATGTCTATAGTGAACTCAACATTCTAAACAATATCTTCAGTTAAAAAAAAAGTTGTGTTCTTTTAATAGGCAGTGTATTTTATTAGTTTCAATCAAACAAACATGAAGATAGTTTCAATAATGACTCAAATGTGTCAAGGTCATTGTAGAAAAAGCCACAACATATTTGAAAGGTTCATGGTATGACTCTACTGTATTAATTCTCAGGGTGTGTGCCACTCATTTCCAAGTCAGGGAGTAGAGAACATTCCACAATACATTAGCATTATATTGTAGTAGGATGCTGTTGGGAGCCATGCAGCCTAGTTTCGGACCAGTATATGAGTGCTTGTTCCATGTGTCTCCAGATGCTGAAGAGCCCTTGGGGACAGTCTCACTCACCAAGGACCAGTGGACTTTGGGATAACTAGAATGCTGCTACTGCCTGCACACTCTGTTGACTCTCATAACATTGATGACTCTCTTGGTGGGTGTTACTGCCACTTTGTCAGACACCCATGGGACAGACCTGATCATTCCTGGAAACCCCACTTTTCTCCAATATCCCTGAAATTGTTTGGGAGCTGGAGCTTCTCAGGCTTCTTATTTCAGGGATGTCAGCTGTCACTCCATACCTTGGGAACTATTCTGATTCAGTGCTAACAGGATCAGAGGCAATTCCCCCCCTGTTTCTGTAAATATGCTTTGTTAAGTTTTGACCAATTTGTTGTTCTTGAAAATGTGTGCCTATGTTTATCACCTTTTACTTTTGTAAAGATAGGATATACCTGGCTCGATATTTGGCCAAGCAAGCAAAATTATGTGTTGTTTTTGGTTTAAAATATGTTTTGATGTAACAAATTTTGGAAAATATATTTGACATATTTGTATTTTGCCAGTTAATGTTGCAGGGTGGGAAAACATGTCTGTGAGTATATGAACACAGGCTTGTTTCTGAAGTGGAAGTAAAGATGGCTTGAGCTGTCTGGGGCTGACCACTTGTGTGAAACTCATGTGGTGGTGGGACGATTCTTTTCTTTATGCTGACGCCCCTTCCCTGATCAGGACCTGAACCCAGGCTGCAGTGGGACCCCAGCAGGTTGCCACAAAGTTTCACCATTTTACCATTTCTGAGTAAATTAATTCTGTTCTACATAAACGTGTGTTCATACACAATAAGAATATCTTTAAATATTGATATTTCTCTTCTCCTTTTATCATACATTAAATTTTAAGTCAAATGAATTGTTTCTACGTTGTATAAAAGATAGGTATGTAGGTAGATAGATAGACAGACAGACAGACAGATAGACAGATACTGCCTATAGCACAAAATTAATTGGCATTTATACATTTATCAAATCTTTTCTGGGGCATGTTAACTTGTTTCTCTCCATATATCTCCTTTTGGATTTTTATTCAACAAGCAATGGCATGCCAGGCAGAATTCTGCAGGGAAAAAATGATCTAGTCATCATCTAGCATAACCTTAAACGGACATCAGGATCTGGCCCTTAACCTCCCTTTAGGGCACAATAGGATGTCTTTTATTGCTCCAGGAATATATGAGCTGGCTGTGTTGAAAAGCACGGACACACTGGCTGAGAGCTTGAGTCACAAGGTATCCCACAGGTGAAGTTAGGATAATCTGAAGTGCCCTGACCTGGACACAGCACAGGGAAAAGAGATTTCAGATGGTCGTTTTGTCCTTTTAGATTAGGAAGAATACTAATCATGTAAAATCTGACATCCTAGCAGGCAGCATAAGGACAAGACCGAGGAAGATGGACGGCGGGTTGTCAACTAAGCCACAAGCCTCTTCCCTTCTTCCTGGGCCAGTCCCTTGGGTGCTTTTATTTCTTGCCTCCCTGCTTCTACTCCCCACAGGAGAGCTGGCTGCCTGCACAATTTTCTTCACTTAAAAAGACAAGGTTGGGAGCTTACTGTGCCCTTGATTTAGTGTAAATTTAACATTGAAACAATCTTGTATGAAATCAGAGCTTCCCTGCAGAGAGCTGTTGGAGTAATGGCAGAAAGGGCCAGAGAAGGAAAGGTGAGTGGCCACCTCCTCTTCCTCCTAGAGGCCTCCCCTGACTGCTTCAGTGTCATTAGAGAAGCCAATTTAGACTCTTAAAACAGCTCCCAGTACCCACTTTCCACGCTGGAGAGTAATGACAGTGAGCTCCTCACACAGCACAGCAACAAAGGAGCTTAGACACCCCACTACCCCACAAGCCACCTTTTCCTCAAAAGCTATTTTTAGTCAACACCCAGAAAAATGTTTATAGAAAATGTCAGTGTGCCTATTCAAGTTCTGATAGCTGATGATGCCTCCTGTCCTGTGTGTGAAGCCAGGCTGACCTACAGGACTGAACAGTGATAAGAACTTAACGGGAACCATGTACCCAGATCTATCAGACAGCAGGACCATGAGGCCATCAAACTTCCTCTTATTCTGACATTATCTGGAGTTTACGTGTCACCACATTTCCCATCAGATTCGGAAAGCCTGGTGAAAGAGCTCAGAGGAAGACAGTAGCCATCCTGTCACAGGGACTTCAATGTGACTTTGATACATTTTCAGAAGAGTAAGGAAAAGTGAATCCAAAATCTCTGTAGGGCAAATGTCCCTCTATCATTCCCCATAATATAACACAGGCCATAAGAACCATGTTCAGAATATGGATGTTTCTAGAAGATAACGCTCAGATTAGTGCTCTTAATAAAGTCAAGCCATGATGTGTATGCATAAAATCAAATAGAAGGAGGGGAATCACTGAAGAAAATTTATCTCCAAACGATGAGTAAGCTGGAGTCTATGATGCATCTACAATCCTGATTTGGAAGCAGCACAGACATAAAACCCTAGTTGCCTGGCTGTACCTGATGAAGACAGCCTCGGTGTAGCTTCTCATGGCTGAGGAATCTGCTGGGTTCCACTTCTCTATAGTTCCTCAGGCTAGATCAGAAAGCCAGAGACTGGGGTGACAATTTCTCAGCTACAAAGTCTTAAAATTACTGAGTGAATTAGACATATCACTTTGCTCATGTCAACCTCCTTTCACCAACCTAAAACACAGGGGAGGAATTAAACAGATTGGGTTTGATGGACCATGATCACAGGTTACACTCTTCTAGATCCCATGGTCACCTCTGAAACAAGGTAGATAAATCAGAAGACCTGAGGCCCAGCCTTCACCTCTCACTAAAAACCTATGATGTTGACAAAACCCAGTGTTCTAGAAGCAGATTCACACTGCCTCTGCATACACTGGGTGGGTGAGGGACTTATGGATCTTGTGATATCATCTTTTCTGAGATTTCTATTCAGAAGCCAACATGTGACAAAGTAGAATGGTCTTATTTGCTTACTTTACATACATGTGTTCTTAGAAGAAAAGGAAATATTCTCACAGGACTTACAAGAACAACACTGGGCAATTGATGATTGCTGGCAATGGAAGAATCAGTCAACTCCAAGAAGTCAGTCCTAAATACCTATGTGCAACACTAAATGATCTCAACAGGTTGTATTCATAAATGTGTGTGGGTGCGACAATTATAATTAAAGAATAAGAAACCATGAATATGAGAAGTAGAGGGACATGGTGGTTAATTGGAGGGAGGAAGGGAGAGAATAATATAAATACAGTACTTACTTATGTATGAAATTCTCAAAAAAATTAAAAATAGTGAATATAAATATCCACTATTTCATAACTTTACATCTTCTACCTGGTAGAAAGATGAGTAGTTTTGAGGTCTCTGGAGAGATTGCTCAGCAGTTAAGACTGCTTCCTGAACAATCATAAAGATCTGAGTTCAAATCCCCACCATCCATGTAAAAAGCCAAATAAGGCTACACATCTCTGCAATCCCACAACTGTGAGGGTCAGAGACAGGAGGATCACTGCAACTTGCTTCTCCTTAGCCTGGCTCCAGATTTAGTGAGAGGTCTTGTTCCAAAGAAATATGAAGGAAAGTGACAGGTCAGGATGCCAAATGTCCTCCAGGACAGGACACCCAGGGTCTTCCTTTGACCTCCTTGATTTCATGCAGGAGTTCATGCATGCAGGCATGTGTTCCTGCACACTTGTGCACAGGACACCATACAGATACACGCCATACATGTACACACAAAGTAGTTTTAAATGAATTTGGACTAAATTTATTAAACTGACTGTCTTTTAAAAGATTCTTGAGAAATAAACTTGCTATGATTACACATATAGGGAGGTAAGCCAACTAAATCCTCTCGGGAAAATGTTTTCTCTCCAAGGAACAAACATACAAGAAAAGCCACTTTCTAATATAAGAAGTTCAATTTCACTATCAGTCCAGTGGGGTGTGGAGAGCAGAGGAGAATATTATTCCAGAATAAACAAAGATGAGGATAATTATAAAACCACAAAACAAGTTATGACTTAAGCATTCACTTTTAACTTTAGTTTTAAAGAACACTTATTCCTGCACAGTAAAATTATAATTGTATTTAAGTTATATGAAGTATTATTTGACAAAGTAAGCTCCCATTTGAAGATATCCAAGTCTTGGCCCTGTTTCATGACTGCACAAAGACACAGCATCCCGAAACTGATGTCCAATAACCCAAGAGCTGACAGTTTTGCACATGGGCCTGACTCTTATGTAGCTCTACAGAAGCAGAAGCATGGATGCTCTTAGCCAGAAATCCCCAAACAGACAAGTCTGCCAAATTCAATAGCTATTTTCTTTTCCTGAAAATAAAAAAAATAAAATAAGATGAATACATAGAATAAACTTGAATAATGCTGAAAACGGTCCTTCTCAGGCTAACGATCTAAATGTGTCTTCATCATTAATGTGTTTTTCTAAGCAAAACACCAAGTATAATAGAGCTGTCACTTTCCTGGTGCAATTATCTGAAAATTAGTGGTTTATTTGTAAAATACTATGTACAAATCTATGATTGGAAATAGAGGGTTGAAAGAAAAATAAGATGCATCGTGTTTTCAGCAGCATGCTACGAAGGCAGGAGCCTATCCAGCAGCTATGATTTAATAGACTATGCACCAGAATTTAAATCTGTTCTATAATGTCTGTCCAACTAAGCACTAAGTTATCTCCAATTAAATCTTGCTTGTCAGGCACTGGGCTCCATGGTCACATTGGTGTCACTCACACAAATGAAGGTCATGTATCATATCATAACACTGAATCACAGGGGACAGGATGGGCCAAGACGAACCAAAATTTAATCAGACAAGAGGTCATGTGTAGGAATACGTGAGAGCTGGGATTGTGAGAATTAAATAGGTTGACCTAGAAAACATTAACTATTGAAGGAGTCATTAAAAGGTTAGAATAATGCAGGAGGCTGGGAAGGCTGGTTTGATGTCTAGGAAGTCAACAAAAAAAACAGCCTATAGGATGAACTGAATCGTGCCATGGTCCTAAGTCAGCATATTTCCTCTCTGCCCTTTTCTGTATCCTCTAACAACACAGAGTGGTCTGAAACTACAAGTATGTATGCATCCTGAAGAGTCTACCAAATCACCATAGAGCAACTTAAGACAACCTGTGAAGCAGCCAACCTTCTTCCACACCATACCCTTCCACTTAAGAAATTAGAAATGCAATTAGAAAAGGAAATTCCACTCTGTTGCATGACATTTGCTGGGGAGACAGAAATAATGGCTTTTTCACCCCAGACAGACATGACACTGACAAAATCAAAGAGAGGATTCCACTCAAGGACCTTGGTAAACCAATGACTTTACTGGGTTTCTCACACAAGTATCACTGACTCCTAGACAGTTGTGTCACCTGGGAACTGTCTGGGCAACTTATAAGCAGCGAGATCAAGAATCATGCCTCTGCAGCCTATTGTTAGTCTCGTATATGGTGGTGATTGTGGAACAGTTCCCTCATGAAAATCAAAGAGAGGCCCTGTGAATTGAGTAAGCTCTGTGACCTTTCTTCCAAAGGCAATGTTTACTAGGTCCAATATCATTGGGGTCTCCTATAGATCATCAATGCTGCTCTGCTTCAAGATGGTGATGGTTGGGTCTGCCTGGCAGACAAAGGTATACTATCCAGCTTCCAAGAGCATGCAGTCCAGCTGAGAGGACAAAATACACAGATAAACTGTATTTTTGTGGCATAAACATTTCTTTCCCCATTCTAGCTGCACTGTTTGCTTTGCTGATAGACTACTTCTTGGTTTACCCAACTGTCACCCCGACTTCCCAGCTTCCCTCCCTTACATTGTCAAAGTCCGGCATCTATGGGACCACTAAGTCCTGCCTCATTATCAGCTACACTTCTGTAGTTCTCTGAGCATTTCAAAATGAGGCTCTACATACTCATAACAGTCAGTTCCTCTATAGCCAGCCCATAGAGAAGGCCATCAAGGGAGCAAACTGAGTAGTACCTAGGTGTCCAAAGAAAAGTGGGTTTACAGTTTTACTCTTTGATTGTAAAATTACTTGTGATGTAACTTCTCCTTGCATGTTTTACTTGGGGTTGTTTTTGTTGTTGTTGTTTTTATAAAAGCACTTTCCTCTGGCACAGAAGCAGATAAAACCTCAGTGTGTAGCCTGGTGCACTCCATAGTAGGCGTTTATTCTTAGAACAGTAAACCAGAGGGAACAAAATACAATCAGGGATTGGCAAAATTCCACTGGTAGTTTAAAAGCGTGTCAGCTGTAGTGTATTAGCTCACAATGAACTTCTAAATTCTTATCTTATTCATATAATATTGAAGTCACCTATAAGCAACACAAGTTACATTGTTATCTAGTACCTTTTACAAAATGTTTCATATTCCAGGAAAAGAAGAGAGGAAGTTGGCAGACAGCTAATGAAAAGACACCTGTGACTGAACATAGGGCAGGTGACCCCAGTGTTACCCTCCCTTGCAACACTATCAGATTTACCAATCCCACATCAAAGCCTTCAACCTTACTCCCAGAAAAAAAAAAACAAAAAACTATATCTACATAGTTATCGTAAATAAGAGTCTTAATCAACTTGGAAAGTAAATTATATACATTAGCAAGTGAATCAAAATAATTAATCCACCCAAGCGAGCCAAGTGCATTATTTCTGTTCATCTTCTCTTAAAACCTTTATTCAGTTAAGGCTGAGGAGGGAGCTCAGTGGTGAGGTGCTTGCTGTTCAGGTGTGAGGACCTGAGCTCGCCTCCCCAGAACCCACATCGATCTGAATGTGGTAGTGCTCACTGAAATCTCAAATCTCTATGTGGAGATGGGAGGTAAAGACAGAAAATCTTTAGAAGTTCATGGGCCAGCTATTCTGGTGCACACAGCAGCAAACATTAAGAGAATCTGTCTCAAACAAGGTTGGGGATGAAGATCTATACTCCAGGATGTCTTCTGACCTCCACGCGTATGTGGTGACGCAGACAAACCCACACTCACCTCTACTCTCACCCCTTTCCCTCCGACCCCCACAGAGATAGAGACAGAAAGACACACATGCAGAGAGAGAGAGAGAGAGAGAGAGAGAGAGAGAGAGAGAGAGAGATTAATCTAAGCTCAGTGACTAAGAACCCTTATCACTCCTCCAGAGGGCAGAAGCTTTGTTCTCATCGCCCATGTAGGAAAGCTGTCAACTGCTGGTAACACCGGCTCCAGAGAATCAGATACCCTCAGCACCTGCAGGGAGCTATACTCATGTACACACACTCACACACAAAAGCACATGCATACCAACAAAATTAATCTCTTAAAACTATTTTAATTATGTAATGCAATCACTCTTAATCCAAATGGCTTGTACAATGTATTCTCAGAGGCCTTTCTGTGTAAATAAATGGCAAAAGCTTAGTCTTCCTCTTTAGTATACATGACCAGAGAGTGTACTGGGAAATTACAGTAGACTAGGAGAGCGTGTGAACAAAAGGAAGGCAATAGCACCACTAGAATTCCCAATACCACAAATTAGATGGATTCAGATGCCCTTTCAGCATAAATTCTAGATCACTGGCTAAGGGTGAACATCTTAGGTAGGAACAAGACACTTCAAATCACTCTCTAGGACCAACTTACTTAAACTCCTTTATTTTCACCTCCATTCTTTAGAAATTAGTAGTATTAGCATCCTTACTTGAAAATTAGGAGGCCAATGTGGATCCAGATATAGAACTCTCAGCTGCCTCTCCAGCACCATATTAGCCTGCATGCCATCATGCTTCCTACCATGATGATAGTGAACTAAACCTCTGAGTTGTAAGCCAGCACCAGTGTTTTCCCTCATAAGAGTTGCCATGGTCAAGGTGATTCTTCACACAATAGAAAATCTAAGGAAGACAGTCACATCTGCTCAGACACAAGAGTAGACCACTGCCCTGAGAAGAGTGCAAGCCTCTCTTCTGTGACCCTTCATTTTAACCTGTGTCCAACAAGACTCCTGTTGAGAGTTGTATCTCTATGGGGATTACACCAAAGACCATGATGCTGTGCTTCATCTACTACATCCATAACATACTCTGACATGTCTTCTATACCTTTTGGAGCTTGGCTTACTCTGAAGGTGAAAAATACAGAATTCATGCTCCCTCAAAAAAGAAAAATTAGAAGTATAAAAAAATTCCCTCAACAATTATACACTCCCAGAATATCAAATATTTAACAGATTAAATGCTGTATAACTGAAGAGTAGTTTCTTATAGTGTGAGAGATGGACTGATGATGAACTGGATGGATGGATTACACTCAGTCGAAAATGAATCTTATTTAGACCAAAATAAGTAACCACAGACATCTTATAAAGTCCACTGTTAGTGAAAATATTTACCACCAGTAAAAATAAGTCAACATAGTTGTAGATTATATAACAGAGAAATAAAAGAAAGAAAGGAAGAGAAAGAAAGCCAGGCGGTGGTGATGCACAACTTTAATTCCAGCACTTGGGAGGCAGAACCAGGCGGATCTGGTCTACAGAGTGAGATACAGGACAGGCACCAAAACTACACAGAGAAACCTTGTCTTGAAAAAAAAAAAACAAAAAAAGAGAGGAGAAGAAAGGCCTCATAGAAATCTCCTCTTAATTAATATGAATCAATAAAATTTTCATAAACTATTGTTCATAGACAATGCACAGATGAGCTAGTGTTTACTTAAACAGCAATACTTTTACCACATGTATTTTGTTTGTTTTGGACTATATTCTGTTGGGCTATGAAAACTGTACCTAGAACCTTCCTCAAGCGTACAAAGTGCACTCTCTACCACAAAGCCACATCCCCTACCCTGATACCTTAAATTCTAAATTTAAATTTCCAGATTCACAACACCACATCTCCATTTCCTACAAATACTGGAACCATTCACTTCTGTTATGGCATCCTGGATCTTATTACCAATGTCTCCATCACCAGACTATCCAGGATTCTCCACACTGTATGACCTAGTGTGATCCCGACAAGAGACAGGTACAATGACTTGACCCGGCAGATCACACAAGGACAGTGTCTCTCTCTGCACTAGAGAAACAAACCATATCAAGTTATCGAGTCCCTAGGACTAGAAGTGCTCATTCACAGTCTTAGCTCAGCACTGAGGCCTCTGTATCATGAACCTTGGAAAAGGCCTTACTTACTTGGGACCTCTGCTGAGCCCATCTCAGCATGAGGAGAAGGAGCTTCTAGAAAACATTTCTTTACATTCTATGTAGTTTTTTCCTATAAGTCCCTCCATTTCACTCTGAGTTCCAGATACACCCAACCACAAGAACCTTTTATTAAAGGCTTCCTTAGCAATAAAGTGATCCTCTTATCTCTGCTGATCCACCTGACCCTCAGCTCACACTGCTCAGTGGGTGAGAACAGCATTGGGTTGGGAGTGGGTCCACACTTACTCCTCTTCAAACTGCTGCTTATTCTAAGGCAGTGATTAAAGTCTTGACGCCTGCCTTCATTTTGCCCAGCAGCAGCGGCAGCAGCAGCAGCCACAGCAACAGCTATTCAGATGGTTGGCAGCCCCGTCCATCTGGCCCTTCATGCCTGCATCCTCTCTTTCATTCACACCCAGGTCAAATTTTATGGCTGCTCACTGCCTTCAGTGCCTTGGGCACAAACCAAACACCCTGGACTCAGTTCATCACACTCACACTGGAAAATCACATATTTAATACAACCAGCTCCTGACCTACTCTGTTCTTAAGTATGAAAAGTTGAATATATCCAGAGTATGGTAATATTTTATTTGTGCTGAAATGTGATTTTATTTGTATGTTAATAAATAAAGTTGCCTTGGGGTCAGAGATAATAGCAAGCCATAGCAGAAGTCTGGCAGTGGTAGCACATGCCCTTAATCCTGATCACATGACAGGCAGATCTATGTGTGTTCAAAGACACCAACAGTATGGAGACACCTGCCTTTAATCTCAGTACCAACCATTGAAGACCTGTCTGTATAGATAGGCAGTGATGAGGAGGTCATGTGGTTGGGTTTACAGCCAATGAGAAAGCAGAACAGAAAGTCAATAAAAAGACAGACACACAGGAAATAGGTCTCTTTCTGAGGGGAAGGACAGCAGCAGCAGGAAGGGTAAGAAGGTGGTTTTAAGTCTCAACTCTCAGCTACTGCTCTGACCTCTTGGGCTTTGAACTCTGCATTTGGCTCTGTGTTTCTTATTTAATAAGACCCTTCCATCTACACCAGAGAAAAGGCCATTAACTAGGGTGATAAGTGACTTTGTGAACCCATGATCTCTGTCATCAATGAGAGTTTAAGCATTACCATTGTATAGCTCATTGCTGCCCCATTCACTCTTTCTTGCATCTATTAAACACCTTCCCATCCTACAAAATATCTGAACCTTCTCCATTAAAGGTCACTTTGACTGTGCTTCCTAATTCATTAAAAAATACAAATTCAAAAGTCATTAATTAGCCCATTAGTGGTATGCCCTATATGTCTTTATATTTTCTTTAATATAATTATATTTATATTTATTTATTTCTATTTATATTCAATTTATATTTATAAATTTTAATTTATGATATATTTTACAACTTAATATAATAATCTTACACTTCTTTGAGAATTTTATAGCATTTTATTTTGATCATATCTATCCTCATATCACCTCAACTGCTCCCAGATCCATCTTCACCACCATATCCCCACAACTTGATGTCCTTTTTAAAATAAGCCATTGAATCCACTTTGTGCTGCCTATATACTCCCATGTGTGGGGCTATCCACTGGAGAGTGGTCAACCCAGCAGAAGCCACATCTATAAATAAAATTGACTCTCCATCCCCCAGAAGCCAGCAATAACCCATAGTTCCTCAGCTTGGGTTGGGTAACATGAGCATTTTTCCTTCCCTGTGCTAGAATGTCAACAGGATTGGTCTTGTGCAGGTCTTTGTGAGGCTGCTGTCAGTCTATGAGGGAAGTGGTCCTATTGTGTCCAGAAGAGACAAGTGTTGCTCCTGTCCTCCCCAACCTCATCTCTAGCTCCTACAATCTTTCTGTCTCTCTTCAGAAATGGTCCCTGAGCCTTAAGGGTAGAGGAAATAAAGATGTTCTATTTGTTGAGGAGCACTCCACTGACTGACAATTAGTCTCTGTATTTTGATAGTTGTAGATTCTAAGACCTTACCAGAGAAGTTTCTTAGTATAATGGATGATGGTCAATACATTTTTATCTTCATCTGCCCCTGTGTGTCCCAGCCCTTCTGTATCATTATGAGTGAATTCTATGTGCTCTTTCCTCAAGCCAGCCCCCTTCTCTATACTCAGTCTCATTTGTTTTTCCTATTTAGATTATCTTTCCTACAAGTTTTCTTCTTTCCTTTGGCCCTATTAATGAGAATACAAATAGCCAATTCTATCCATACTAGAAGACAAAACAGAAAATACTTCCTTCAATGATCATATCTTTTCTTTCTTCTCCTGAAAAACAGAACACTATGTAATAGTGGCCTATACTCCTTATCCTTAATTTTTTCCCCTATCCTTTATTCAAAACTCCAATCAGGCTCTGTACTCATTTCCCTTCCAAATTCCAATCTTTGTATCCATGAAAACATTCATAATAGTAGTGGTCAGGATGCAACAGTTAACCAGTCAGCAAACTTTCCAGTAACTTAATAAAGATTGGCTTCTCTAGGGAATCCAGAATGTAAGGGTCAGGATATACATTTAGCTTATGCCAATGGGGATGCAAATAAATTATTTTTGAAGTCAGTGGTGGAAGGGATGAGGGAGGAGTGACTAGGCTCAGTAAATGAAGAATTTGTGCCATCAGTCCACAAGGCTATGTAAGAGCAGTAATCAGCCTTTTGTTATTTTAAGTGAAGTTAACAAATTTAACATTAAACAATGGGAGAATTAGTTGTTTGGATTGCAGACCTTCTACTCCCACAGATGGCACAATATGGAGTTAAATATGCTTTCATAATTCTTTGTAATGCATTCCTTCAACTCTTCTCACAGCAAGCTATGTCTTCAAAGAGGAAAAAGTCAGATTTCTGTGGAACTGCATGTCTGCATTTCTTTCCATATGTGAAAAGAAAATTACTCCTTTTCTTCCAAATGTCTCTTCAAAACTATAGCAGCCTATTAGTCTTTCTTTAGGACAAAACAAAGCCAGTAAGTAACTCAAACATTCCTACCAAAAGAACACAAAAAGAAGCAGTCAGCATATACTGTACAACTTATAGCTCCTTTGTTTTGTTCTGGTTTGTTTTCACAGAACTAAAATTCTGTATTTTTACAGCAGGTACTTTTTCCTACCTCAGATTATAATCTTTTCTAAGAAGCAAGTCACCTGACCTTTCTGTGAAATCATGTGGTTTTGTGTTTATACAGCAGTGAAATATCTTGAATTTATATTTTATGCCAGTTGTCAATTTTAAAAAAACTCCCTTAGCCAAAAGCACCTAACTAATATATTTAAAATACTGGAAAATAGTATTATCTACATGACTTAAAAATTTATTATATCAGGATGTGCTATCATGAATGTAAGTTTATATGTCAGTCAGAAAATTGATCAAAATAGATTGAAAACAGTGGAAATTGACTCCAACTACTGAGTCACAAATGTCCACATTAGGGAGATATCAAAGCTGAAAAGACTGTCTCAGAGAACTTCTAGGTTCAAGGAAGCCACAGATGGGCAGTAGGGGCCACAGAAAAGGTCACATGGCAAGCAGCATCTGCTCTGTTTACCATTGACACTGCCACATTGACACTTCAGAGCTTTGGGAAAATGAAGCAAGAGCTATGCTCTGCCATAAGCAACCCATCACCATTCCCAGAGGAGCGTGTCACACCCACTTGATTTCCATGGTAATCATTTCACAGTGTATATTTCTTCCCATCATCACTAAATAGCAGGAGATGGTCTGAAAGAAAACCATGTTGTAGAGCTAAGAAAATGAGGTTGGTAAAACACAGGCCTTCAAAAAGTGTCATCTGTCATGGCAAGCCACGCTCCAATAAGTGTGAGCATCAGAAACACTTCACAAATGGCTAGTGATAGCAGTAAGCACTGAGCAGCCAGGAAAACAGAAGAGTCATGTGAGAGAAGTAACATTTGGGTTTTCCTCTGCTTTGCCATGTATACATTGATACATATAAAATCCTGAACCTTGGTATGAACACAAGTTGGAAAACCACAATTTATACAAGCAGATGCTTTCATGACTCATTGCTTCTACTCAAAGTTCCCAGTGTCAGGGGATGCTTCTTCTATACTGATAAACAGAGAACACACACAGCTGTCTAGAGTCTGAAAGCTGGTATTGTGATACCAATGTCTTCTAAACTTCAATCAGAAATAGGTTGAACGGATGGAGAGATGGATTCATGCTTAAGAGCACTGGCTACTCTTCCAGAGGACCCAGGTTCAATAACAAGTATCCACATCATGGCTTATAACCATATATGCTCCTGTAGTTGGAAGCTTTCCTGTGTCTTGCCTGGTCCACAGTCACTCAGACCCAAGTAAACACACAGAGGCTTGTGTTAATTAAAACTGCTTGGCCATTAGCTCAGGCTTACTACTGCCTAGCTCTTATACTTAAACTCAGGCCATTTCTACTAATCTATATATTGCCATGTGTTCCATGGCTTTACCTGTGTGTCATTAAATGCTGCTCCCTTGGTGGCAGGTTGGCATCTCCTGACTCAGCCTTCCTCTTCCTAGATTGGCTACTGGCCAATCAGCATTTTATTAAACCAGTGTACAAAAGCATTATTCCACAGCATGCTCCAGAATTAAGGGAGCTGATACCCTCTCCTGGCTTCACATGGTACCAGGTATGCACATAGTACACAGACATACATGCAGGCCCATATACATAATAAAATAATGATAACAATAATTTTTAAAATGAATGTGTTGACACTGAGATACCTCAATAAAAAATACTAAAATTTATAATAATTCAATAAAAAAATGGCCTAAATGAAATCAAGTCATGGGAAAGAGCTTCAACTTACATGGAAGCTTATTTGGCCAAGTTGGACTTCAGTCTGAGACACTGGTGAGCTTTCCTATCCACACCCAAGCTTTTCCTCAGCTGTCACTCAACACATGTCACCTGTCCTCATCTGTCATCTATTTTGCACTTTCATATCTTCAGTTTCATTAAATTTTAGTTTATTTCCAAAATTATTCATTTGGGTTGAAAATATTGTCTTAGTTAGGATTCCTATTGCTGCAATTAAACACCATGACCACATACAAGTTGGGGAGGAAAGGGTTTTATTTAGCTTACATTTCCACATAGTACTCCATAATTGAAGAAAAGCAGGACCTAGAAGCAGGAGCTTGTGGAGAGAGGGGTGCTTCTCACTGGCTCAATCCTCAACTGATCAGAATATATTGTATGAAAAAATATTTTCAATAAAAACCCTAAATTTCATTAAATTTATTCTCCAAAAAAGAAAATTACAGAAATTATTAAAATAATTAGAGGGACATTTAATTTCATACACTAATATATTCTTATAATTTTTCTCTAATTTTCAATGTTTTGCTTTATTCTGATTGTTTTGGAAATATTTTCATTTTATCTTTAAAACCTTTCATTTCCTTGTACCATGATTTAAATCTCTGAAAATATCTATTTTATGCATAATTTTTAGAATTCGTATTTTCTGAAGGCTTGTTTCATACAGAACCCAGTTATTGATTTATAGTGGAAATTTAATAACTTGTACCTCTCAATAAATATGTGTCTGAAATGCAACTTTCTTTTCCTTTCTTTTTTTTATATTGTTATATTTGTTTTATTTGCTTCCCTTGTCACATTTGATTTTCCTTCAATATGGAAGTAACTAAAGTCTTATTTTCTACAGAAATAAAATAAATTTCAAAAAGTAAATAAAATAAAACTATGTAATTCTCTTTAGACTAGCATTTCAAATATTCCAGAAATTCAAATTATTTATTCAACATGTGTAATTAGAATTTTCTGTATGGTTGTATATTTGGATTTCATGACATTCCTAATCTTGGTGCCGGCTCCACCTAAAATTAGGTGACTCTAAAGGGAATCTTCGTTGTATTGCCAGGGAGTCTGTGTTTATTTGTTAGGGTTTTGTCTGGCTTTGTTTGGTTGTTGGGTTGTTTGATTTTGGTGCTGGAGATTAAACCCAGTGTTGGACTCTCAAGCACTCAGGTACACACTACATCGCTGAATTATATCCAGCTCCATGGGGGCATTTTCATAAGGAAATGCTGATATCTAGCTTTGGCAAACAGAGACGAATAAATCTAGAGCACTTGAATTTGTGGGAGAACTTGTTCTGGAAATGTATTTCAGCTTAGTTCAAATACTTGTAAGCGGTGCTGTTTTGAACAAGTTACCTAAATCCTCCTCGCCCTGATCCTCCAGTCTACACAAAAGAGATGATCATAGACAATGCTTATAACAGAGCATGTGGAAAAACTTAGTGCATGGCCTGCTAATCTGTCTCCTATTCTCTTTGTGAACCCATTTCTATGCTTTAGCTAACACACTTTGAGATATTTATGATGGCCTATAGTGTCAGAAGTGACCTCAAACCTCACAAACTGACACAGGCGCTTTAAATGCAGGAAATTTCATAAAAGGCCCATCTGTAGCATTGTCCTTTGCTAACTGAGACACTTTCTCATGAGTGACAGACCTGTGTTCAAATCTCATCATTTTTTAATGAATGAAAAGTTTCTTCTTTTTAGAAATATGAGTTAATATCATATATTAAGAGTAATGACTGTTGCACTCAGTTAGATTAAATGGTTGGGCATTGATTCTATTACAGTCAGATTTTCTGATAGGAGATCAGTATGCAGCTAAGGTGAAAGTACTGGCCTTAGATTATTAAGAGGACACAGGTAAAATCCATTCACTGTTTTCATGAGTCCAGTGAGTGCCATTAAATAATTAAGCACAGGCTCCAGAGTTTATTGATATGTAGGTATATATAGCTTCTTTCCTCTGGCAAGATTCCGTTTCATGCATCCTATCTCACTCTCCCCAAAAGAATGGGTGTTACTGTTCTTAATATTCCTTGGAAATAATGAGTGCTGATAAAGAAAGGGACTTTCTGCTTAGAGCACGGAAGGCATTGGTTCCAAACCAAACAGCTTGAGAGAACACTGGAAACACTCTGGTAGTGGAAGCTGGCTAGTGGGGAAAGGGAACACACCGTCTCTGTTCTGGTAGCACTGTTCAGCTAGTGCTCAATGTCTGTATCTCTGCCATTTGGGCAGCTCAATGTAAGATAATTTTGGTCAGGTTTGGAAGGAGATACATATGTAAACACTGGCATCCAACTAGCCATGGGTGATGACTGGTCTTGGCAGAAGAGGAGAGGAATACCCCAAAAGCCAATGAAGATTCACCAGTAGGGGTGGCTAACACACAAAGCTGTGTGCACCTCAGAGGGGACTCAAGACCTCACCCCCACCCCCACCCCAGGATGGCCAGATAATGGAGCAAGAACAGACTCAAGACCTCACCCTCCCATGGCCAGATAACAGAGCAAGAACGGACTCAAGACCTCCCCCCTCCCACCGGATGGCCAGATAATGGAGCAAGAATGGACTCAAGACCTCACCCTCCCCACACGGCCAGATAACAGAGCAAGAACGAACAAAGCACAGAAACTAACTCTGAACACAGAGCAGACACACCTGGCATCAAAAGCAGCATCATGGGAAGACAGTGCTGGAGTCTGGAGTTGGGTTTATAGATGACACACCAAAACTACTTTGAGTGACTAATTTCCAGCAGTAAATCAAGATAGAACATCTGCTGGGAAAACATTATTCCACTGAGTTCCATAGCGGTGTGTACAATGGTAAAGAATAGTACATAATTGGCTACGGCTGTCCCTTAATACCCACTTCATTTAAATCCTGTATAACCATGGCATCTGTGAACTCTATGAATTCACAGGACAAAGAAAACTTCATGTGGAATTTTCTGAACCTACTGTCATAAATACATACATTTGTAGTCCTCTGTATGCATTTCCCATTGCATACGGTTAAACTTGCCCTTCAGCAGCACTGGGTGCAGTGCCCTGTCTCCTGTCCTTGAGAAGACCCTGTCACATGTCTTTCCTCTTTGCACCTTTCACCTTTCTTCACACACTCTTCTCTGTCAAGTAAACAAGTGGAAGATTGTTTTCTCCTCAACACATGATGACAACTCTCACTTTATCCCTGATCCTGATGTCATACAAGTTTATTCTTTTCTCTCATGAATTTCTGAAGTAAATGCAATTCTCTCTGAGCTCTACCCACTTCTCATTCTTCAGTCCACAGCAACTCAGCCCCCTCTTCCCCAAGCAGGACTCCCTGCCATCAGTTAGTCACTTAACTAATCACCAAATCCAATTAGTTTCGCTAATCTTATAGGACTTGGCAGTTTGGAGAAACAGGGTAGCATTGGCCATTTTCTCCTTGAAACTCTATACTCACTTAATTTTCTTTCTAATCCCATTTTCAATCACGTTCATTGCCCTGTTCTTCCGATTCTCTATAAAGCACTACATCTCATGGTCAATCTTTTATTCCCCAATCTAAATCTATTTCCTGTGGATTCACTGGATGTTTTTGATATTCATTCAGGACCACTGCTTCTCAGTTGTTAATCCAGATCACAGTTCCATGTTAACAGCTCTTCTCTGTTCTCTTGGGGCACTTAAATTAAATCTAAGGTAGTGACTGAATTTATCCTCCTCCTCTGATGAGCTAGTTCTTTTTCCTGTATTTCGGTGAATGACGGAAGCCATCCTCAAGCTAAATGATCTAGTCAGAAGCCTCAGTAGTACCATTCTTGCCTTTTAACCTTTACCAGACATTGCAACCCTCCCAACACACCTGGATCAGTCATACTCTCCTCATTTTTCAAACATTTATTCTATTGAGCCTAATCTTTTATGGTGTCAGAGTGACTATGAGTAGAACTTTGCAGCTGATACGTGTGTTGTGGAATATTATTTCAACTAGGCAAAGATGTGTTACCTTTGTTTCTGCTGTATTTGTTTAGTTATGTAAAGGTGTGTTGCATTTGTTTCACCTTGCCTGCCTAAGGCATCTGATTGGTCTAATAAAGAGCTGAATGGCCAATAGGCAGAGAAAGGATAGGTGGGGCTGGCAGGCAGAGAGAATAAGCAGGAGGAGAAATCTAGGCTGGAAAGAGAAGAATGAAGGAGAAAGAGAGGAACATGCCTGGGGCCAGAAGCCAGGCAGCCACTAGGCAGCCAGACACGGAATAGATATACAGAAAGAAAAAAAAGGTAAAAAAGCCCTGAGGCAGAAATGTGGATTAAAAAGAAACAAGAAATAAGAGCTAAGATAAGGTTGAGCATTAATAACTAATAATGAGTCTCTGCGTCATGATAGGGGAGCAGGTTGGTGGCCCAAGAGAAAACCTTCTACATAGGTGGGAGCATGATTCGCTTGGAACCAAGATGGTAGATTCTCTAGTTTGAACATGAAGTATCTCCCACAGACTTGTGTGTGTGAACAGTTCATCTCCACATGGTAGTGTATTTTGGGAGAGTGTGGAATCTTTGGTAAGAGAGGCTAACTGGAAGAAGCAACTCAGTAGGAGGTGGGCCTTACAAGCGCCAACCCCAATACCCTCTGTTTTCTGGTCTGAAATCAGGTGAACAAGCTACCTCATGTCCCCACCACCAAGGACAGCAGCCACTCTGGCCACCAGGAATGAAGCCGTGCCTTCTCTGAGATGAAGCTGCAAGCCAAAATAACACGTCCCTTCTTTACTAAACTGCTTCTGTCAGGTAGTTTGTCCTTCAGGGCAACAAGAAAAGTAACTGGCCACACATTGGAAGCAAGCAGTACTTTCTAGCATCCCTGACACTCAGAATCCAAAAAAGCAATGAAAGAATTTCTTCTTGCAATAGCTGACTTAGACATTGCACACTAAAGCTCAATATTGGGTGCAGACTTTGCAAGAAAAAGCACAGGAAGACCTGAGCCCACAGTGGTACAATAAAGGAGTGATAGCAGGGAAAAACATAAAGTCATAGTTGGCAAAGTTGGCACAGAAATGTATACAGAACAGTAAGTTTGTCTTAGCGGATCTGGTAGCTTCAAAGCAGGTCAGCACTTGAGAAGTGCCACGTAAATACATCATTGTACAGTCCCAAGGAGCCATCATGAGAAAATAAAGCCCAAGCTTCTTTTACTTAGTCCTTACCTGTTCTTTGCCCCTCAAACTTTGCTCTAATCTGCCTACCTGATATTTTTTGCAAAGGAGCCTAATTTTTTTTTTTTTTATTCTGCTTGTTCTGTGACTACAAAAGTATACATAGCCACTTTCACATGTGACTTGAATCCATACTCCCTGGCCAGGATCACTCATAATTGGCTCAAAAGAGATGATCTCTTATTTCCTTTGGGACAAATCTAGTATTTTCTACCAACAGACAGATAGTTTGGGGGGGGGGGCAGAGGAAGAGTGTGAGAAAACTGAGCAACCATAGGAGGTTCATTCAGAGACTGGGCTTCAGGAAACCCAAACTGTGTGTGCAGAAAATCTGAGGCCTCCCACACCCACCTCATCCATTACATTTGTCACTCTGCATTTCATACAAGCTTCATCATGGTGCCTGGGACACTGAGGCATTGGCAGGCACTGAGAGAGAGTAAGAGAGAGTATGTCAAGGTAAACCACAGAGTCAGCTCCATCTGAGGGAACTCTGGTTTGCTGTTTATCTTCTCCCTATACTCAGAGAAATCAGGCCTTTTCCAAACCACTTGGCTCACTAGCAAAAAGCAGAAAATGCCAAGTGGGGCAGTCTTCCCCTTTCCTTTGCTTTCTTCAAGGAGAGTAGAGCCCAAGAAGACACAGGAAGGTCTTGGTAAAAAAGAGAACACCCACTCCTACCTGCAGGCCATCCAAGGAGAAAAATGTATTAGCGTTCTTATTTTTCTGAAAGTGCAGTTTTTTTTTATTATTATTTTACTATTTGGTACACACACACACACACACACACACACACACACACATTTTCTCATATTTACACTTTTTTCTGCCTCATGCCCCAAATCTTGCATCTTCATTTGAAGCTCTTTAAAACTGATATCACTAAGTATTAGGGACCCACAAATGATCAAAATGCAAATAATGAGAGGCTGCAGGATGTTCAGGCCTAAAAAGGGTATCTACATTACAACCTCTCCTACCAACGCTTAGGGATAATTGTGGAAAGGGGGAGTAGAAAGATTGTGGGAGCCAGAGGTGGTGGTTTACTACAACAGAACAGTGTCCTCTGGACACAACAGGAATGTTGCACATGAGACCTCACAGTGTCATGTTAGCATGCAAAGCATGTGTGCATGCTCAAGCCAGACAAAATCTCAGCATGGGAAGAAGTAGGGGGAAGCCCCACCCCTAAATGAGGAACTACAGAAATTGATAGTTGCTGGGAATTCGAGGACCAGATTTATACAAGGGTATAACCCCTAGTATGCTGGCCATGGTCCAGTGAGTGACTTCACATGCAAGAGAATATGGGCAGCACAAATTGGACTCAATGGGTTTTTAAAAATGAGTTAGGCAGGTAGAGAAATGGAGGGGAATCTGGAGGAGCTGGCAGCTGGAGGAAATATGATTTAAATGCATTGTATGGAATTCTCAAAGAATTTTAAAAGGATATTTACATTTACATTAAGGTAAGAGCAAAGAATGGAGCTTAGTATCCTAAATGCATTTTTATAGGACACTTTCTATAATTGTACATGGTGTTCACTACTTTACTTTCAGCTCTCCAATTATGAGCCTAAAATAGTAAGTACTATTATGTGCAAAGAATATATTTTCCATTTTTTCTGAAAAAAAAAAAACAAGTGAAAACTGAATTTCTGTAGTCTTCTACTACTATTAAAAAATCTGAAATATTAAGAATAAAATACTAGAGAGCAAACAAAACAAATTTATAATGTTATGTGCCTTGGGTCAGTTGCCAGTTCATGGCCTTAGCTTTAAAACAAAAAGAAAAGACAGGATTTGAACCTGTAAACCGACAGCTGCTAAGGTACCAACTGTGGAGCCTAAGCTCCCAGCAGCACATCCAGCCAGGCCAACCCAATCTTTCAGTACTTTCCTCTCATCTCACTCAGAGCAAGAGCATCATTCTAAGGCCAAAGAGAAAATCATTGTGAATCAGCAAACTTAGCTCTACCTGGAACTACCCAACCTCGGAGGAGAGGCGGCCTCACTCCTACCAATCACTCTGTCCCTCAGGGATCTCTAACTACACCTTCCTACTCAGTTTACCTGGCAGATCCATCGTGTAGGGTGTGAGATTGGTTTTTGATCTTAAACCCCTTTCTCCTGTCTACCGTGCATTTAAATTTTAATGTCCTTTCTGTTTTAGGGTCTTTAAAATTCTATTAACACAGACTTGCAGCACAAGAAGAAATGGTTGCTTTCATTAGCTTACGATGACTTTTCTGACTTTCAAAAATATCACATGTTTATTTGATGTTTATCCATTCATAATATATGCCAACCCCTACTCAAGAAAGATCTGTAGTAAATTTCAACTGAGGACCAACTCCATGGTACAGCTAACCCAAGGCTCCCCTAGGTCACAGATCAAAGATTAGACACCACAGATATAGAATAAAATCAAAACAGGAGATAGCCATGTTGTTTTGTTGGCAGGAAATGATTATCTATAAACACAATGAACACATGGTGCCTGTAACTGGATATCAAGGTCAAACCTTTATTTTTATTTTTGTTTCTTGGTGTTGGAAATAAAACCCATGGTTTTGCACATGCCAAGCATTCTCTGTACAACTGTGTATGCACTGCAGAGTACAAATTCCATAAATGAAGAAAGAATGATGTTTGTCAAAGTTGGAACATAAGGACCGAAACATGATGCCAGCCCTCACTGTTGAGTATGTGCTCCTAGGTGGCAAATCTTTAGTCAACTGCTGCCCAAATCATAAATTGATACTCTAGATAGAGGCAATCAATTTATTAGATGCTGGTAAGTATTTTTATACTATGTTATATGGGAGAGGATGAAGAATTTTAGCATACACTACACATTTTAGAATTCACCATGTCAAGGTTACTGTGTGTGCGCGCGCATGTGCAGATCGCTGGAGGATATGCACGTCTCACTCTGGATTATGATGAAAACTTTTGTCAGTTGTGTCTGTATCTATGACGCTTCCTGGAAGAAATCTATATCCTCTCTGCACCTCTTCACTTCTCGGTTGTTTCAGCTTCAGCAACCGGCTAACACCGCCCTTGCTGACGTCACTATGGCCTTCTGCCTGACAGATTGGATGCACTTCTTTCAGACACATTCCTGTGGAATTCTCTGCAGTGCTGAGCACTGCTCAGACACCCATAAGCTTGCAGCAACTTTGCTCCTCTGGCTTCATTTTCTAATGCATCTTTCTGTCTTTCTTGTGTTTCTCTGTGTGTTTCTTTGTTCCCTGGTTCCTTGCCCCACCACATCTGACCTTAGAATCCTATTGTCTCTAAAGAACAACCTCAGCCTTTGAGATGTCATGTGTATGGTGAGTTAACATCCCTGCCATGTGTCATCGCCAATCTGACCACCCTGGCCCTATCCTCTACCATCTCCTGGGAAGAATTTTACAATAACTGGTTTCCCCCTCTGTGAGTACTCAGAGCTGGCAGATGTGACCCATTCCTTTGATCAGACCACTCACTTCCCCCTGACCTCTTCAGGGCTTTGCCAAACAGCGTCGTCTTCTTAGGGAAGATGTCCAGGCTAATTTAAATATGAACACATAGCCAGCACAGATACCCTGCCCCTTCCCATTGATGCCCTCTATAGCTCTTTTCTAGACTATTACACATGCGTTTACTCTCTGACTCTTGGTATGACATAAAATCCAGCAGGAAAGGGATTTCTGTCTGTTTTGCAGACTGCTGTATCCCAGCATCTAGAGTTAATGGCCCATAGAGGGGGGCCAATGGGGCTTATTAAAAGAAGGAATGACTATCATTAATCACGGATTCTTCTTGCTATGGTGGTAAGCCTGAGAACCTGCATGGCTGTGTCTGCACTTGAGGTGCTTCTGTCTGTCTGATAGGTTCTTAAGAAGAATGTCTATCCATTGCTGTCTTCTGTATGTGTCCTCCCCAAACTCAGTCAGTGACACTTAACTACCAACACATTGAGATTAAGGAAGAATTTTTGGGACCAAACTTCAAGGCTAAAACCTCCTGGTGAATGGGACTAATGGTTGCAGAAAGGAGGCTAGAGGCAACTGGTTGACCTTTTGCCCCTTCCTCTTTCATTTGCTTGATAAAACAACAGGGAGCCAAATCTCTCTCCAGAGCTACAAGAAATAAATTTCTATTACTTCCAAGTTACCTAGTACATGATTTCTGTTACAACAAGAATAATGCACTAAAATGGCAATTACAAAAAAGTAGAAATTGGCAGTGGATGTTTGCTGGGGGAGGGGTGTCTATTTCTTTCGTACTGGAGTTACAAATGAATTTCCCTTTTTCTCTGAATAACTTCCTACCTGTGTCTGAAAAGTAACCCTAATTAAACACAGTGGGCCACACACAAAAGAAGCCATGGAAGTTGAAGAATTCTCTGAGAGGAGCAGTGGGGAAGGGAGAGGACTGGGGGGAGGGGATCACTGACGTCACTGCATCAGTGTATGAGACTGACAAAGCTGGAGGGAAGCAGCTGGTGCTGATGCAGTATTGACTGAGATCACAAATCTCAGGGCTTAAAAGGGAAAGGAGAAAGGACATCTGTGTCCTGCCACACACGGGCTTCTTCTGTGGACCCCACACAGTTGACCGACAGTGAACACAAATGTCTCAGGCATGTTGCTTAGGTCCCTGATGTTTGTGTACTCTATCACACACTCACACTCACTACCACCCCACATTCACTTACATACACACTCCCATCCATGTACACACACCCACTTCTACTGTCCATTCTAAAGGGTATTTAAAACTGTTTCATTTTCTCTTATTTTTCTTGTAAAATCCAATCATTTCCTATAAAAAACACTATTAATAACTACCTATTTATGGATTCTAACCAATCACATTTTAGTTTTTTAAAAATGTTAAGCTTTTTAAAATTTATCACTTCTATGTTTAAAACAGATTTTTCTCTGTGGAGGCCAAGTAAAATGAGCACTAAAATATATTTTTTTCATTAGCTACTAATTTTAGAAAGTATTGGGTTAAACAAATAGAAATTTTCAGAGATCCAAAATTGCTTTGAATGTGAGTGTGCACCCCCCCCCCAGAACATACACATATACACACGTGGACTTGAACACTTGGTTTCAGTGGTGGTGGTGTCTAGGAAAGCTGTAGAACTCTCAGGAGTCTTGCCAGAGGAAGTACATCACTGAGGGGCCTTGAAGCAGCCTGGCTCTACTTCCTGTTCTCCCACCTCTAGACTGCCAATGCAAATACGACAGGCCAGCCTCGTGCTCCTCTCCCAGGCCAACCCTGCATGATGGACTGTTCTCCTTGGAACTGTGAGCTACAATAAACACTTTCTCCCTTCTGCTGCCTTTGCCAGGGTGTTTTTATCACAGCAACAGGAGAGGAACCAAGGCACCCATATTCTAATGTGTGTCATCGAACTACTGGAGGGAGATGTGAAATACACCACTGCCTGAAATCATCTTATTAAAAGAAGACTCCCTTGGAGCCAAAGTTTGGGAAAGGTCAAAGGTCATAAAAGGTCAAAGTGTGAGTTAGAATTTTAGGAAAATCTTTTGCTACAGAAAATACAAAAGGATAATGTGACAGATTGATCAGCACAGGGCATCAGACTCCATGTAGGATTCTTTCTTCTGTTCAGCTGCTTCCAGCACTTTCCTCACTGACATAAGTGCAGGTGCAACCTCTTCTAATGGTAAGTAACCTATGCTTGAATGTTAGTGTTTACTTTCTCTTTGGATCAATTAAATTCTATGGTTTCTATAAAACACACAACTAGCCGGGGGGCTTGGGGCTTGTGGAGCTCTTCATTTCACACATTATGTGGGTGACTACAGATGAGGTAAAGCTGATGAATAAGTCTACTGATCACTGATATTATTTCTCTGCTGCTTTTTATTTTTTTCTTTTGTTGATTGCAAGCTCTGTTGTTACAAGGAAAATCAATAAACAAACTTTCAAGGAAACTCACACCCAGGGAGAATAAAGACTCTTTTGTCTTGAAGCTATTCTTTTTCTTTTTAAGGGAGCAATATCCAAGCCCTGCCAGAGTTCACTATCAAGTCAACAGGAGCTCTGTGTGCTGAGGACTCTCTCCAGCAGGAACAGGGCCCCCTGAGTGTCTACAGAAGGATCTTTTGTTATTAGGATAATATCTGTGAATTGCACAATTTTGGAAGTCAGGCTGGATATTTTTTTTTAAAGGAACTAATGTAGCCAAGAAAATAAATCATTGTTCTTGAGGCCAGGGACTGGGAGAGAATTTGGGAAATGCTACAAAGGTCCTTTGTGTGAATGTAAGTGAAACAAAACCAGATTAACTGAGACAGAGATTTCCATCTCTGTCTTCTCCAGAGCTCAGATCTGGAAAAGAAAATGGGTCCTTTAAGCTCTCCACTCAAGGTCATTGGTGTTTTTCATAGTGATATCTCAGTATCTAAAGGATTTAACCTTAAAGCACAAGGGTGAATTGTGAATCAGGGCACAGTCCAGTAGAACGGTGAGGCAATGGGAAGGTTCTGCCATTCACCACTGTTCAACATGTTTAGCCAATAGTCACACATGAATATTGAACACTTGAAATGTGGCTAATGTAGTCTGAGAAGAAAATTGCTAATTATGTTTCATCTTAATTCCTTTCAGATTTGAAGATCACATGTGCCTACAGCCTATTGTATTGGACACCAAAGTCCTAAAGAGTAGGATGAAAATTTGTCAAATTGGGATTTCCAGGCTTTTAATGAAGGCACGGAACATTGGGAACCCTCAACACATTTGGAAAAACCACATCATAGTGACAGAGAAATCATCAATAGACATATGTACGGAGCTATAAAGACAATCATAGTAAGTTGAAATAAAAGTTTAGAACAATGTAGAATACCACTTACTAGGTAGAGAGGGGCCTGTCAAGCATTTAGAAGGAGAAG
The DNA here is from genome assembly GCF_903995425.1 of Onychomys torridus. NCBI lineage: Eukaryota > Metazoa > Chordata > Mammalia > Rodentia > Cricetidae > Onychomys > Onychomys torridus. The sequence goes on along the minus strand of NC_050447.1, from coordinate 8,572,686 downwards.
AGAGCCTTGGGAAGGAGGCACCTAAGATTATGATGCTAATGTCCCAATCATTCATGACTGCCTAAAAAAATACCCCATTTCTTCAGGCTTACAACAGTGGCATTTGTTTTGTTCATGAATCTGTATTTGGGACAGGACCCAGGAAAGCAAAATTTCTCTTGCTCTCCTCATCATTATTACATGGGCATCCCCTAGACTAGGAATCGGGCAACTTATTCACATGGCTGGCAGATGACACTTGCTCTTGGCTAAGAACATAGAAGAAACTGTCCCCTAGACAGCTAACAAGCTCTTCTTTAAATCTTGCGATGTCTTACAAAATGATAATCAGCACAAGTGTCTCTAAAGAGTTACAAACAGGCCAAACCCATAGCCTTACTGTGACCTAACCTTGGAAGTCATACACCGTCACTTCTACTGTGTGAGATGTAAATTGCCCAGGTTGAAGAGAATGGACGAACATTCTCACCTGATATTAAAGAGTGGCAAGGAGGCTCTGACACAGCACAAGTGACTAGAAACAATGGTGCTCATTTCTGCAAAATAACCCGTCACCGTTAACAAGATCATTTCAGCCAATGGGATAGAAGAAACCTCTTGAGTCCATCTCTGTACCAGAGATGTGTGGGTGGAAGCACGGCTGATCGAGCAGCATGATGACGCAACCACATCTCTGTCACATCTGCTCCTTCAGCTTCTGTGTCTTGGCTCTTACCTGTTTCTCTTTTTTCATTGTTAAAAATAGCTGTGTCGTTATCTTCCTCAAATGACAGAACAAAACCCACTAGTAAGTTGGCATGCTGCCTGTTTTGATCTGAAGAAAGTGTCTTTGTGTGTGCCTTATATAATAGATCCTGTGTGATAATGACCAATTATTCTGTGCAGCATGTGTGTCCACCTTTTGTCAAATCTCTGGGTTCTGAGAATGAAATTCTGTAGCAAGTCAGGTAGAGGTCCAGAGTGCATCCTAACAACAAGCTATTCCATCACATTTATTGCACTTTGGTTTTCTTCTACGAGGCTGACATTGCTGCATGAATGACCCTCTACCTGCCATTGGCCGATCAGTGATGGTATGATCTGCCTTGCCTTTTCTTCCCCTCAAGCAGTGAGGTCTGTTCGGAGGTTTGGTTTGAGCAGTAGTGGTCAGTACTGGGTGCTACTGTGGAGGAAGGACCACAAACATTCTTAAGAGATAAACTTTGACTTTCCTAGACTTGTGTTGCAGCTATAAGGACAAGCTTAGCATACAAAGTTGAGGAGGAAGACCAGAGAGAGCAGTTTGTACTAGCTGAATTCACAGGGGCACACACACATGCACATGTGTGTGTGTGTGTGTGTGTGTGTGTGTGTGTGTGTCTGTGTCTGTGTCTGTGTCCGTGCATACGTGTGTGTGTGTGTGTGTGTGTGTGTGTGTGTGTGTGTGCAGCAAAACCAACCTATAGCTGATTCTCTGACAGTAGAGTACAAACAGCATAACCCACATACACTCCTGCAGAGCTATGCTGTTAAACTTTGTGGTGGGACAGTTTATGGGACTATTACCAAAAAAGAAAATTTAAACAAAGGATAAAACAACCTCTAATGCCTGTTCCTGTGAGACTGCAATGGACTGAATGTCAATGCACCCCAGTGATCCTGTGTTGAAACCATAATCCCCATTGGGACGGCACCAGCGAACAGTTTCTGTGCTGGATAGTTTTGTGTCAGCTTGACACAAGCTACAGTCATCTGAGAGAATGCCTCCATAAGATGGGGCTGTAGGCGGGCCTGTAGAGCATTTTCTTAATTAGTGTTTGATAGGGAAGGGCCCAGCCCATGGTGTGTGGTTCCATCACTAGGCTGCTGGTCCTGAGTTCTATAAGAAAGCAGGCTGAGAAAGCCATGGGGAGCAACCCAGTAAGCAGCACCCCTCCATGGCCTCTGCATCATGGTTCCTGCCATGTTTGAGTTCCTGTCTTGACTTCCTTCAATGAAGGACAGTGATATAGAAGTCTAAGCCAATTAAACCTTTCCTCCCCAAGTTGCTTGGGTCATTGTGTTTCTTTGCAGCAACAGTAACCCTAACTAGAACAGTTCCTTAGATTTTATTAGGTCCTCAGGGCTCTATGCTCATTTGACCCTCCACCATGTGTATGAGGGATCTGAGCATATGTAGACTTTAGCTACCACAAGGGTCCCCAAGGACAGCTGTATGTATTTGATGCCTGGCACTGCTGTCAGCTCTGTGCATAAATTATTTCATTTAATATCTATCTGTTTTATGGTTTATAATGCTGTATAAAACTCCATGACCATCAACAAACCGGGGAGAAAACAACCGTATATAAGGCATAGTGAAGACTGACAGCAGATATCAATTCTGCCAGTCCACTATAACATTAGTGCTGGCATCCAGAACTGTGAGAAATGAATTTCTGTTGTTTACAAGGTATCTAGATAATAGTGTTTTGTTATAGCAGATTGATCAGTGTTGGAGAGTATGCCGACTAGTTTTATGCAACTTGACACAAGCTAGAGTCATTTGGGAAGAGGGACTATCAAGTTATAAAATACCTCCATAAGACTTGTATGTAGTGTATTTTCTTAATTAGTCGTTGATATAGGTGGTGCTATATCAGGACTAGTCAAACTGGGTACTATAAGAAAGCCAGTTGAGCAAGCCATGAGGACCACACCAGTAAGCAGGACCTCCATGCCCTCTGGATCAGCTCCTACCTCCAGGTTCCTGCCCTGACTTCCTTTAGCAGTGGAATATAACCTGAGAACTGTAAGTTTAAATAAACCCTTTTCTCCCCGGTTTGTTGATGGTCATGGAGTTTTATCACAGCATTATAAACCATAAAACAGATAGATATTAAATGAAATAATTTATGCACAGAGCTGACAGCAGTGTCAGGCATCAAATACATACAGCTGTCCTTGGGGACCTTTGTGGTAGCTAAAGTCTACATATGCTCAGATCCCTCATACAAAATGGTGAGGGCTTAAATATAGCTTAAGCACACTCTCCCAAGTACTTTAAATAATCTATAGATGACTTCTAATATTTAATATAATATAGCTGTTATACTATGTCACATAGAAAATGATAAAAAAAAATGTCTGTGTTCAGTACACATGCAATTCATATTACATATTATATATCTCCAACTGGTTGATGGCATGGACGTAAAAATTTCAGCTACAGGGGGCTGATTTAGTCGATTAGTGTATATTGTTACCATATTCCATAGTTTGCCGATTTCACACAGACTGTGGTCACTTCCAATACAAATTCTCCTAACTAAACTCTAAAAATAATCAAAAGCAAAAGTTAGATGTCTGCCACAAACTTTGCTGGAGTTAATATGAGTGAGTACTGACCTGTTAAGGTTTTAAAAACCCTAGTACATTTATACAGAAAGGCATGGATTCTGTCAATGGGGAATAAATTCTGATCATGGGAATCAAGTCATTTATTGTCAATGAAGAAAATATAAATCTCCAAAGACTTTCATATGTAATATGTAGATTTCCAATGGCTGACACATATCCAACCACTGTATCACAATTAAATCAAGGACCAAACTTCTTCCTTGCAAAGTACAATGAAATCTTCATGACAGGGTTAATTGCTGCTGTTAATGATATTTATAGCATGTCAAAAACTAGGTCAAAAGTAATTTCACCTTCACTGGTTTTTCAGAAACAGTTGCTATGTTCAGTGATAATTTCAATTGTAAACTTGAAAAGGACAAATGTGTCAGCCCTGCGAAAATTCTGTCACATGCCTTATGTGCAGAGGTTGTAGAAAACACAAGAGTGTGAGCAGTTAGTCGGGGCGTGTGGTGTTCATGGCCCTTCACTGTCTCAGCTCTCATGGCAGTTATTTTAACACTCACACAACTTCAGCCCAATTCTGTAATAGTTTCCACACATCTCAGGTTCTGACCTCCTTTCTGAACCATGGTTTTATCTTTCTGTGTATGTTGACTTTGTGTTTGGATGTTCATTATCCTTCCTCAGTAGGTGTAAGTGTGACTCTATTAACTCCCTATCCAGCAGCCATGAAGCACAGGCAAGTCACTGTGCTAGACTCTATTAGCTAGATGAAGTAAATAAAGCCTTTAATTTAGCTCCTAATTCATAACAAGAATGAGATAAGGGAGAAGTATTACCAACCCTGGTCTGACTCTATATTAACTCTTATATTTTTGGTTGTGAGCCTGTCTTTAACAGCTGAGCCATCTCTCCAGCCCTCTATATTAACTCTAAATACACCTCTGCTGTGTATTCCAGACCTATTTTCTTGATGAGAAAATTAATACAGGACATGATTAAAAAATAGGTGATGAATTTAAAAGTATTGGTGAAGTGGTCAGATAAAGCTTCAAATACACACCAATGTAATTAATAAGTCTAAGAATGACAATAAATCCTGAGGCTAAGTTTCATGAACGTGGATTCTGAGACTGCTTTGAAATTAATATTGGCTATTTATGTGTTTGATCGTTTGTGATGAAGGCAGGTGTGTGTGTACAAGAGCGTGTGTGCGTTCATGTGTGTGTGTGTGTGTGTGTGTGTGTGTGTGTGTGTATACACACGCACGTGCACGAGTTTGTGTGCTGTAAGCCAGAGAACAACATATGGTGCCAACCCTCAGGTACTGCATGTCTTTATCTGTTGGCACTGTTAAGACAGGCTTTCTCACTGGCCTGAAGCTCATGAAGGATCTGGCCTGTCTCCACCTCCCTTGTGCTAGGATTATAAGAACGCACCACTCTACTCAAATTTCTCTACCTGGGTCTCAATCTCAAGCTCAGGTCTTCACTTTTCCAACAGAAGTACTCTGCTAACTGAGCTATGCATCCAGCCCACTGACTAGTTTATATTAAGGGCTTCTTATATGCTAGCAAGTATTATAAATGAATAATAATAGTCTTACTTTAAAAGCTCAATTATTGAATTATTTTTTTCCCAGGTTTGTAGGACAAATCAGAATGAAACACGGAGAGTTAAATAGCTTTCCTTCAATCAATCAACAATCTCTTAATAAATTGAGACATGGTGGCATGCATCAGGAATTCCAACATTAAGGAGGTTAAAATAAGAGAATCATGGTTTCTAGGCCAGCATGGGCTACTTAGTGAAAACCTATCTCAAAACACACAAACAGGCAAACTGCCCACCTGGGATTTGAACCTGGTATACCTGGCTACAAAAAAAAAAAAGAAAAAATAAAATAAAATAAATGCTTTTTCTTGTTTTGCTACATATAAAATGAAAAATCCAGGGGAGAGGAGGAAAAGGTCAAATTCTATGTAGCTAGAACTGTAAAAACAAAGTCATCAAGGTCGAAACAAGGAAGTCATCTACAAGTGGGGTCAACTGGGTTGTACGAGCTACAAGACAACATTTGGGCAAGAAATTGGTTAGAAATAAAATTGCAAAACTTTGGGATGTGGCCAGCGGTAAAGTGGTTTGGGAATGGCTTGATGGGGTGTTTGGATCACAGAACTTCCAAAATAGAACCTAATTCTTTCAATATTTTGTCTTAGTCCATGTAAATGAGCAGTCAAATGAATTTGTTGAGAAGACATGCATGATGCACAAAGGAGTGGAAATCAAAACCTAAGGAGACAGCAGCACCCAGTCAGAAATGGCAGAAACTAACAAATGTGGCCAGGGACGTAGAGAAAAAGAAGCGTATACGCTGTTGGTGAAGTTGTAAATTAGAATGGCCATTAGGAGAAACAGTAGGACATTACTTCAGGACGCTAGAAATAGATTCACCATATGATCCAGCGATCCCATTTCTGGGCCCATAGCCAAAGGAAATGAAATCGTTACATCAAGAACATTCTTGCAGCCCCGTGTTCATTCCAGTCCTGTGCACAATAGCCAAAATACACACTCAACCCAGATGGCCTTCCATGAATAGGGACAATGGCATATTTTCACCATAAAAATAACAAAATCCTATTATTTGAAGCAATGTGCATGAAATTGGAGGGCATTATTCCATGTGAAATAAGCCAGACAGAGAAAAGCAAATGCCACATGTCCTCTGGGGAAACTAGAGACTGGGAAAGGAAGGGTTAAGAGAGACGGAGCAGAGTCGGAATAAAGTCACTGCAACCCAGCCACAGTATAGGAGTTCCTGTTCTTGTTTATCATAGCAGAATAACCAATGGTTAAACCATATAGGATACATTTCACAATGGCAAGGAGGGCATGGAATTCCCACAATAAAAATAATAAATGATATAAATAATATAAATGAAAAATAAATAAATAAATAATGTATTACACTATAATATACTACATATATGTACTAAATTGCCATACATACTGCACAAAGATGTACCCATATTGTCTTAATAAAAAGTTGTAATTAAAAAGGAGAAATATATACATACATACAAAGCAAGACGAGCTTACTGTGGAGCCAGGTTGAAACTGGCAGTCTCTCTATCCCATATACATCAAGAACAGAAAGGTAAATGAGAGATGCCCCAATAGATCTCAGGACTGACCTCTTATTTAAGGGATTAGATAGGGGAATCACAGGTTGGGCCATTACAGAACCAGCAAGCTGCACACTTCCATGCCAGGTTCAAGTTTGTCTACTGATGTGCCTCTGTATCTATTCATTATATTGGTCAAGTTATTGCAACATGATTTTATCATCTGTGAATATAATTAAAACTAACAGCCACAGTGTTGTCTTGGTGTGGTCTTTGACTACTGCTTCAAAAATAAATACAAAAACTCGAATAAACTCAGCGTTCCTCTTACAAGTTAAACTAGAAACTTGCAAATGAACAACTTCAGTATGAAGTGACTCTCTCCAGTGTACTAAGCCGTGTAGTCTGCCTTACCGTTACCAGCTAGAACTATCACATTTTGATTTAAAAAAAAAAAAAAAAAAAAAAAAACCAGAGCCAATTTTACATTAGTCGTTGCTAGAATTTTCTGCAGTAAAGGGGTTCTCTTTATATTCCCTTGACAGCTTTTGTTGAAATGTTTTTAAAGGCAACTTCTGTCAAAATTTCCTGAAGGAGAAAAATGGAAAGAAGTCTACATTTTTAGTATTCGTAAATTTTCTTGGTACTTGGTTAATAGACAGGCATCTATGGCAGGGTCCTAGCACCAGAAATCTGACAGATTAGCCTGAGTCCTGCCAATGGATGCTGATCTGACCAGACACTGACTGCATCATTAAATTAATCTCATCCATGGAACTCTGACAAGCTATGGTTTCTTATTAACATCTGTAAATGAAACTTTAACATAACTTTATCTACCTTGTTAAGGCCTAAATTATAGACTGTAATTCACAGAACATACCATTTTTCCTAGTTCCATGCTGTTTTATCAGTTGGTAAGAAAGCATCCATAATTCTGTCTGTTGTTTTTCTAAATGTTCTGAGTTCCATGCAAAAATAGAACACAGATTATGAACACCTTAGACATAATAAATGAACAGGACACAGATGTGAGTGTTGAAAAATTAATGATGCACTGTCTTCTGATGGCTGATAGCTGTAAAACACACATCTACAAAAACAATGAAAATAAAAAACCAAAGAGCCGATGCTCATGAGCTAATGTACTACATGGAGCATGCATATGGGAACGGCAAGCTCTAACACAGTATCTGCTGAGAAGACACTCAAACCTCACAGGTATGTGGACATAAGGAACAGTGAGTGAGGGCTTCAGTAAGTACAAGCAGAAACAAGTTTAAGATAACCTCATAAGACTTTATATGTTCATGATTCTACTTAGTATAGTTCAGAATTGGTCTTAAACTTTTGAGAGAAGTGTTGTTTTCAGATATGATATCCTAATAAAGTTTCTTTTTTGTTACAAGTGTCACAGGAACCCTCAGAGGTTGGTGCTGACACCTAGTGGCATAATTTTTAAAATGCTTAATGCGTTTAGAAAGAGAGACTATACTGAGCACATAGCATATATACAGAGAACACATAGAACATAAATAAACACTGTACAAATCTAAACACACATCTATGGGAAAGGCCTGCATTATAAACTATTAATTTCAGCCCAGGTGCTTAATTTTCAATTGATTCTCCTTCATGATTAGTCCTGCAAATCTGGAGAAATGGAAACTAACACATCTGCCCACCCTTCAAGAAACCATTCCCCTCACACCCCCTTAGTCCTTTTCTGGCTATTGGTGAGGAAGCCCAACTCATAAAAGATCCCCATAGATCTATTGCACCCCAGCTTCTCAAACAGGCCTACCACACCCCAGCTTTCCCACTCTACATTTATGTGCTTGTAGAATCCTTGCCTACCATAGAGCAAGGTGTATGTCCTCTCAGCCTGCACATCCACAAAATGGCACACTCAAGATGGCCATGAAACTCCCACATGGGATTCCACAACTATCAGTGATCTAGAATCAGGGCCAAGGCCTCTTTAAGAGTCTCTAGCCATCTGCATGGATAATGATACTGAGTACACAGAAAAAGTTGAAATGTTTGTGAAAAAATAAATAGCCTAGCAGATAAGTGTGTGTGTGTGTGTGTGTGTGTGTGTGTGTGTGTGTGTGTGTGTATGCCTGTTTATGAGAGAGAGACAGAGAGAGAGAGCATGTTCCTCATTCAGTTGTGTGCAAGTATGTACAAAACGGAAAGAAACCTTCTATTTCTAGACGTGCTTTCCTACTTCAGCTAAGGCATTTGTGGACATAGCAGGTAGAAATTAAACTGATAAATTAATAAATAAATATAACTTACTTTTTTATTGATTTTCGTGTAAGATATGAAACAGGTACAGGTCTCAAAGGGCACTAATTTTTCTCTTAGACCAAAGTGACTTTGCCCAACACATTTTTCATTGATGACATGTGGCCCAAAGCCAATGGGTGATAGGATTAGACCATCTCCCTATGGCCTAATGTGTGTTCCACCCCTGCCTTTATAAATCTCTGGATTTCCACTGTGATTTTATTCTCATGGAAAATAAGTGATAAAAATAGAGTAGGCTCTCAGGGTGAGCCTGATTAGTACAGAGCATAGCTAAGTTTTAGATCACATTTACCAAGGAATTTTCCAGCCTCTTAAATATTCCTTCAGTGGAAATCTCAGAGAATCAGAGAGCGTGCATATTCATTTAAAGAGTGTCTATACTTACACATTGGAGTGAAAGTAAATGGCAGATAGACATATGTTCAAAATCATATTGAGAGGGGATAAAGCACCATTATATATACCTGTATATGAAATGATAGAAATATGTACACACGAAAGCAGAAGGATATATGCAAGCCCATGTAAATCAAAGATACTGTGATAGATTCTGTGTGTAAGCAATGATACATGAGTGTAGTCTGAGAGAGACAGACATACAGGAACATGACGCAGGGAGGTTATACTATGACAAAGATCTCAGAAGGGTAATTGTGTGTGTGTGTGTGTGTGTGTGTGTGTGTGTGTGTGTACATGAGTGTGCCTCTCTACATGCAAGCATGTGTGCATGTGTGGTAAGGCTAGAAGCCAATGGATGTCTCCCCCATCACTCCACTTGACAGGGCCTCACACTGAGCCAGGGTCACACACTGAGACAGGGTCTCACACTGAGACAGGTGTTCACCTGTTCAGCACCTCTGGCTGGGCTGAGAGCACAATGCACCCTCTTGTCCTCACCTCCCTAACACTGGGATTGAAGGAAGAGACAAGCCCCCAGAAATGTTGTGCAGGCCCAAGTGACCAGCCCTTTCCCTCACATGTGAACAACACTAATCTGACTTGTAGGTTATGTATTAGTCAGTCCCTCTCTCTTTATGTAATATATAGTTATAGAGGGGGACATGATTTTGAGAAGAGATATGGAAGGACAGGGAAGGAGTTGGAGGAGAAAAGACAGATCTAGTGAAAATACATCGCACTCATTGTATGAAGTTATTTAAAATACATATATAATGAGGGTGGGGAGAATCACCTTTGAACCTGTTCTCGGTAAAGCTGTTGAGTGACTTGCTGTTTCACTTCTAGGGAAACTGTAGAGAGCATATCTCACCTGACACTGACTACATCTCTGCAAAGCAGTGTCCTCATCACACACAGGCTCTGACTCAGGCCTGAAGAGAACTGCCTTACATTTCCCATCAGGCCTCAGGAGTACCAAAACTTCTGCTTAAAATCATGGGGTTTTAGTCAACTCCAATTTTTGATGTTCTGCTTTCTGTTGTTATGACAGCAACAGATACATATGTGATGATACTAAACGTAATTTGTGAGAAGTTCTAAAATATCACAAGGTAGTTCTCCTTCTAAATATCAGCATGTAATACAACAATAAATAGGAAACAACAGTAAAACAGACTTATAAGCAGTATATTTAAAAAGTATTTCTTAATGTTCCCAAATATACATAAATTATAAAGCAGTTTACTTTAATTTCTCAAATGTATATTTCCACTAAACCCTAGCTTCCATCCTAGAATGCAAAAGTTTTGCTAAATCTTTAATTTTGTATTTTGGTTTCCTAAGAAAAAGCTAAACACATTTGAGAAGAAAACCTGCTGTTCCTGCACAATAAAAATACATTACAGGATCTGAAGAGATAGCTTAGTGGCTGGGAACACTAGCCACTCTTACAGAGAACCTGAATTCAGTTCTCAGACCCCACAAGCAGCTCAAAACTGTCCATAACTCTAGTTCCATGGAATCTGAAACCATCTTCTGCCTTCTGAGGCCACTGCACACATATGGTGCACAAACATACACACAGACAAAACATCCATACACACATAAATAAAATAAATCTAACACAGTATAAAAATACATTTAAAAGCTATAAACCTGGAATTTTGTCAAATGAAATTCAATCTATTTTCAGATAAACAGAACAGGTAAATATTGAACAAAATAGCAGTATACATGCATGTGTATATACACAAAAAACATATGTATATGTTATGGCATATATTACATATCAATGTACTAGATAGATAGATAGATAGATAGATAGATAGATAGATAGATAGATAGACAGACAGACAGATAGATAGATAGATAGATAGATAGATAGATAGATAGATAAAATCACAATACGTATGGAGAACTGTAGTGGGTAGCTGTTCCAGTTTGACCTGGAAGTTGGAAGTACTACCACCATTGAGGCTTCCAGTAACTGTCACACCTACAAGACAGGGCAGAGAGATGCTGCCAGCCACAGCGATGAGAAGCATGATGTAAGATACCAGTAAACCACAAGCCACATGGTTTAGATTTATAGAAATGGGTTAATTTAAGATATAAGAACTAGATAGCAAGAAGCCTGCCACGGCCATACAGTTTGTAAGTAATAGAAGTCTCTGTGTGTTTGCTTGAGTCTGAGTGGCTGTGGGACTGGCAGGTGAGAAAGATTTGTCCTGACCATGGGCTGGGCAGGACCAAGAAAACTTCAGCTACAGAGAACATTTTGAGTTTAATAATTGAAATTGCCTCTACTTTTAGATCACAAAATTAAGAATGCTATAACTAACAGATGTCGAAAATGTAACAATGCAGTAATACGTGAAAAATTATTTAAACATCCTTTTTAAAAACACTCAAATATAGTGTTTCCTGTTAATCCAACAGATTGTACTCTGAGCCCCAATGGCAATTAATCCTAGACAAAAAAATGAGCATGTCAGACATCATGTAGGACTAACTCCATTACATACAAACTAGCATTTATATGCACATTTCTCACTTGAGCGCACAGGAGTAGAGCATCTCCACATGTTTGCTCATCATCTTATTACGAGGAATACTGTCAGTCAGGTGGTGGTAAGGCACAGTTTAACCCCAGCACTCAGGAGGCAGAGGCAGGTGGATCTCTGTGAGTTCGAGGCCAGCCTGGGCTACAGAGTGAGTTCCAAGACAGCCAGGGCTGCACAGAGAAACCCTGCCTCCCTGTCTCGACAAACCAGAAAAAAAGGAGAGGATTACTGTAAGAGGCAAGCACAGCTAATTCAAAGACTCGGGACTAACCAAGAAATCATGACACGAACTCATTTCTCCACATCAATCCTCCCATCCTCAGCCACTCGGCGCCCTCCTCTCGCCCTGACACCCATGCAAATACATCCTGGACCACGATTTCTTTAGGAATTTTACCCCACCAAAACCTTAGATTTTGTCACTCTACAAAGCACCTTGTCTGGCAAAAGGAAAGAAGCAAGTTTCAATGTTCTAACTTGATCGTGCTGGCAGGACTTCCCTCCTGAACCCTAGCTCTCCCTCTACTCCATTCATTCACACTATGTTCTCCACACAATCAATCAATCAGATAAACAGCTAAAAATTGAATGTATTAGTATGTATGGGTCTCTGAGACAGCAGAGGAAAAAATCACACAAACATATCTTGAAAAGTTGTCTCTTCCTCATTCTGTGTTTTTATCCCTGTAGCACATGGATCCAGTGCTCTCCTTACTGGTTCTTCTCCCAACAAGCATGTTTCCCTTCCCCACCATTCCACATCCCACTTACTCCCCATCAACAGGCGCTTGCCTATCATCTCCCCAAGTCCTTATCACTCACTCATCTCAGCATTACTCAGTTCACCTTCACCTTCAGCATCTTCTGCATATTGTCTAGGTATAAGTTATTAGCCTCTCTGGAGACTCATAGGTAATGACTGTAAGCAAAAGGCAACCATCAAAGCAATTTAATTAAGTATTGGAAACTTCTGAGTTTCATTTTCTAGCCTCCACTGCCCCTGGTCCTCCCTCCCTCGCCTCCCTCTTTCCCTCCCCACTTCATAAACTCTTGTATAAACCCACTGAGCTGACCTAGTCCAGGAACCTGTGCATACATACAGGACTGTTCACCAGAGCACGGGCAGCCTATCGAGGGCCATAGTCCTGAAGAAAACTGGCACACATCTTATCTGAGCAGCCTGCAGCTACCACTGACTTCTCTCTAGGGGTGTGACCTCAGGAGCCCGTTACTTCTCCATGATGGACTTTTTTAATTGGCTCTATCCTGTCCAGGGTTATGATGGGTGATTATTGTGAGTTCCTGTGAGTAACAGACATGTCATGTTCAGAGGACAGGGTTTTACAGCATCCTTTGCCTTTACACCCTTTCTACCCATCTTTTCTGATGATTCCTGAGCCTCAGAGGTCATCCCAAGGCACAATTTTTACATTTTGAAAATATATTAATGCCAAGAAAACTTGGGTAGCAGACTATAACTCAAATATCTCCTTTCTGAGATACAAATTTTCTCGGGGGTTGCCTCCCCTTTTAAGAATCAAGGAAGGAGAAAAATAAGCAGAAACACCACCCTCATCCAAAAGGTAATTTAACAATTTAGTTTTGACCAACCAAAAATCCAAGTTTAGAAACAGTTTTTCTATTGCTGTCCATTAAATTTAAAATTCTATCTTAACTTCAGTTCTCATTTGGATTTGGTATATTCAACAATGAATCAAAAATAAAAGCCAATTAGTTCCAATTGATATACAACTAAATAATATACCTCAATGTGGCTCTATAAGAGTATAGTATTCAACAGATATGATATAGCTAGGTCCATTCACAATTCTAACCCATCTGAAATTTTTCTGCAAAATCTGTATCTGTAACACACATACATTTTATATGTCCTCATCTACATTCACTTTGTTTTCACGTATATGTCATTAGAATATTTGCGTGAGTTTTCATACTCTTAAGACAACATATTAAATAAATCACACAGCGATTTGAAAACTTAGCAGCTAAATATGCAGTCTGTTAAGCATAATCAGGCACGCTATTCAACAACTGCGTGATGCAATTTAGTCTTCCCAGAGAAAATACATGTTTTCTGTAAGAGTATCTTCACAAAACTTGATGACGTTTTCCAGAAATCTGTATTAACATGGTTTTGCATATTCAAAAATTAATATGCAAAGCCCTCTGACTAATGCTTAAATAAAAGGTAAGCTCCCCTTGCTATATCTTGACAGAAACCTCACTTCTCTCTCTGCCTGCTATTTGTAAACATGGTTCACCAATTTAAGTTATTTTCAAAAAAGAAAATGTAAAATTCTTAAGATTTTTATTCATATAAACAAAAATTAATATAAAAAATTAATGGTTAGCCACAAAACAAAACTGTTTTGTGTTTTAATTTTTATTGTCCATTTTATAAATATGGTGATCATCACAAATCCTTCCATCTACTGTTCAGATAATTAAATTCCTATTTTGATGACTCACTCAGTATTTAAACTCAGTCCTCAGAGAGTGTCAACAATTCCATGTACTTAACAGACTGTAGAAAATATTAATTCGAAATAAGTACAACTACCTTGTCTGAATTTTCATAAAATACACCAGATCTCTTGCCAGGTGACACCATTTCTTTGGGTTCTGTGGGCAAAGAGAGAGAGAAGATTAATAAAAACAACCTTTCTTTTTAATCTCTAAATGCTTCTTAAAGAAGATTCATTAGTAATAAAGGTCAGAGAAGAGAATCATTTAACACAATACTCAGCTTCATTCAGCTGCTGCCTCAGGAGCCACTTGCCTTAAATGCCAAATAATTCCCCAAAGGTCCTTTCTCCCCCGCAGCTGAGAACATGGGTGACTGTGGCAGATCCTCAGCCTATTTTCCTTTGATTCTTTTCTTTTCTCACACAGAAATAAGATTTGCACTTGGCGAGGAAAAGCATTAGCTTCCTTAATTTCAAAAGACAAGCTGTAAGCCATGTTGGGACCCAACATTTATGGGAACACAAAAGACTGAAATGGAATTTGCGATTATCCAAACTTACTCCCCTCCCTCTCCCTGTGAGGATGGGCTCTAAAATATTCATGAAAGTCTGTGTCTTTCCACAGAAATCAAAAAATGAGAAATTCTATGATGGCCGTAAATAATTGCAGATTACCCTCCTTAGGAGATGCAATCCCCAAGCTTTTCTATGCTGTGAATGGGGAGGGAAACACTCCATGGGAGTCAGAAGTTATGAAAATATATCTTGTTCTTCCCTGAGTTATAACAATCTCATGAGTGTCCCATAAAAGATTTTACTGCATCATTATCTGAATGTTCAGATTGGAGGATGAGAAATTCAGGGCTGAGCAATAGCTGTGCAGAAAGGGCTTTCATGTAAGTGGTGAGAATTTTAAATTCACATTTTAAGGAAGTTATTTAACTGGAGGAATGCTAACAGTTAAAAGCAGCATTAAATAATTGGCTATGTCAGCCATTATCAGAATAATCATTTAACTGCAATCGCCACACTTACCAGCTGTGAGAACTCAGGCAAGTAAATTAAACTCTGCATGCATTCACTTTTCCTCAGCAATACAGGACTGATTACGCCTCCTACTTCATAGAGTTAGTATGATGATTAAGTGAGATAAATAAATCTAAAGGGCAGGAGACAGTGCCAGCTAAGCATAACAAGTGTCAGCTAATATCATTATCAGTGCAGTTATTAGAATTATTAGCAACTTTCTGCTTTAGAAAAGTCTTATGGCCCCATTGAGAGTCAACATCCTAGAGAGAGGCAGAGTGAGATTACTAAACCATAGCACACTGGATATTGCTTCATTTCCTTGTTGATTAATCAAACTCTGTGATAGGCAAAGAAACAGTCAGTTTAGGTCTTTGGCAGATACGTAATAAAGATTGAATCATGTTTCAGGAAGATCATCTCTAAGCTATCAAGGGCTATTCTGAAGGCTTACATCTTGAGTTTGCACAGGACCCTTCCAACACACTGTGATAAGCTTTAAGGTCCTCTTAGTGTATCTAACCTTGTCCTCTCTAGTGAAGTATTGATTCCATTCCAGAAACACCTACAAAAAATCAGACTCTCATACACTTAAAAGAAACTGTAATAAACAAAAAATAAACTGAACAAAGATGTGCTGTAATTAGGGAAACATAGTCCAGACAATTATGCCAAGAAATAGGTAAGCTTGCCAGCATTAAACAACATATAATGTGTTTAAGTTGCAGAATACATTGAAAAGTAATCTGGAGAGAATTGAAGATGATGACATTGGAAAAATATTTCAAAAGTAAATCTAAAACACAATCTCTACACAGACACGGCAGACAACTTGTTTTCTCTATGAAAATTTCACAGGACAGGAAGCCCTTGAATGACTGAGTCATGGTTTGGACATTGAATACCCTTATCTGAGGAGCCCTTGTGTGGGATTCTTGGTTCCCAGGGAGGAGCTATGGGGCCATGATGAAACCTGTAGAAAGCGGGATCCAGTAGAAAGGCCTTAGGTTGTGCGGAGTTTCCCCGGAAGACTGGAGACTCTTGCCCATCCTCTTCCTCTTTGTTCCCTGACTCACAGGATGAGAGATGGGCTTAGCTACTTTCTCCAGCCATAATACTCTAAACTTTTCAGGCGTTGAAAATTATAGAGTCACTTTACCTGGGCGTGACACTTCGAGACTAGTGAAGTAAGATAAACCTTTTCTCTTTATAAAATAACTATCACAGTGTATTATGTTACAGTAACAAGAAGCAGGAAGTCTCAGACTTTCAAGGGAGGCAGAAAAAATGTATATAAAGAACTAGAAAATGAAAAAAAAATATGAAGACTACTTTGCTCTGATAGTACCTACTGTACTGTACATGTTCTCAACTCCCCTTAACATGTTCAGAGAATCGCTGGACAAAAATCAGCATCACTGGGATGAAAATGGACAAAATATAAGCATTTCCAGTAACTGAAACACTCCTAAGGATAGATTTTTTTTAAAATACCATTTTAGGGTCAGGGAGATGGTTCAGTGCATAAAAACAACATAAAAAGTATTTGCCAAGCATGCTGGACGGCCTGGGTTCAGATCCCAGAACCCTTGTGAGAAGTCAGATGTCCTGGCCTTGGCATTTGCAATGCCAGTGGGTCTGTGAAAAATGGATGGTAGAGATGGATGCTCCAGAAGCCTGCTGGTCAGCTACCCAGTTTATGCAGCAGGGAAGAAATCCTGCACCAAAGTATTAAACATTTTTTTTTTTTAAAGCTAAGGCTAACACCAGAAGGTTGTTCTCTGATCTCTGCTAGCATGAACCCTGCCCACAGACACATCCATGCACACACACAGGTACACATGTGAACACACACACACACACACACACACACACACACACACACACACACACACACACGCAGAGAGGCAACATTTTAGAACCAGAAACATATTCTGTATATTTTGAACATAGAAAATATACAATCAGAAATGAATTTAGAAAGCTTTGCACTACCCCAAGAAGTGGCAGCACGTAAATCTCTTTGAAGCTACAGTCTGGGAGAATTTGCAGTCACTTTAGGAAACCAATGAAACATTTCAGTGGATGGAATTGGGCCTCTGCCTAGACTCTTTACCACCCAGAGGTTTTTATCAACTTCCTTGAACTCACGGAAACACTCTTAACTGAGAAAGCAGAACTCAGCTGTGTATGAAAACGTGATTTAAAGTTGATTCTCTGTTCAACAAAGCCAGGATCCGCAACTAATCTGCCAATCTGCTGAAGCCAACAGCCAGGCAAGGGGAAACCATCGCTTCCTTACCTAATGGCTGACTTTGTATCCCGATGTCCCTGGAACAAGGGATAGAATAAAAAGGAAATGGAGAATGAGGAGAGAAGTGGAGTTTACCTTCCAGCCAACTGAGCCAAGAGGACTTGGGATGCGGGTCTGGCAAGCGTTTAAGCTGAGTGTCAACTCCAGGGGCATTTCCCCAGGTGGCTGCTATTCTTGGACCTTACATAGGAATCGCTGCAACCACAGCCCCAACCGTTAACTTTTTTACCCATCAAGACTAGTTCAGCTGCTGGATAGCCCTCGAGGAGGGACCTACATCAATCAAAAATATGTTCGTTGGCTACGCGTCTTCCCAAGGAAACTCAAAGGATCCCCAGAGGCAGACACTAAGCGCTGCCCAGCGCCTCAGCCTCACCTTACTATAAACTGCTCACTAGCTCATCTCGCCCTTTTCTTTCTCAGAAACCAAGGCACTGCTTCCACTCTCTCCCCTGCACTTCAAGAGACCGAATTAAACTCTCCTCTTACTGGCACCAACAGGGAAACACCTTACACCCCTCCCTCCGCACACAGATACTTCTAGCATATTCTCAGCTCATCCCAAATAAATCTTCCCATACTCTCCAAACCTCAGAACCCTTTTATTTTAGAGATGTAGAACTTATCTGATTCCCTTCTTAGTGAGGGAGAATTTTTCTAGGGTGATCTAGCTCATAAATCATGTGACTATCTGATAGCTTCTGTTGTAAGGGGTCAAATCTTAACTATTTTACATCTTGTGGTATTGGTTTTTCACAGTTCCAGCTTACCTACAGGAAAATACCTAAAAGTTGTATGTCTATCGGATACTGTATTTAATTTTATTTTATGGTCATTCCACGAATGTTTTATTGTTCTTCCGTTGTAGCACTCCTGCTCCATCAGGCAGAGTCCCAAGTGGCTCTCTCTCTCTCTCTCTCTCTCTCTCTCTCTCTCTCTCTCTCTCTCTCTCTCTCTCTCTCTCTCTCTCTCTCTCTCTCTCTCTCTTTCTCTGTTTTTCTCTGTCTTATTTCCATTCTTAAGAACAGCTCCTTCTGCTCTGGCTCAGGCCTTTCTTCTCAGCACTGCCGGAATTTACCACCTGTCAGAACTTTAATGCCCACTTTCCCACAAAGTGATCCCCAGGTAGTTTGGACTCTGTTGGTTGTATCACTCACCACCACTGTACAGCAATTACAGTCAATGCCTGCAATTTACATTGCCTCCTTGCCCGGCCTTGTGTTCTGTGTCTCTCCACCTATTACAGTTTCCTCAAGGACAGCTGGTATACCGTGCCCATTGCTGATCTCCTTTGCCACTGAATGCAATGATTAATGAATAAAAAGATCCTTAGTAAGTATATTCCACTTTCTGCAAATTAAATATTAATGCAGATAAAACAGTTGAATTACATAGCATGAATGCCTCACTATGTCTTATGAGAACAATTGCATAGCCAGTCCTTATTTTTGTCACATCAATTATAGAATAAAAAACTGCAGGGTAAAAAGACAGAGAAAACAAAAGAGCATGTTAGAAGCCAATCACAACACCACAAAGGGATGCTACTAGGTGGGAATGTATCCAATCTGTGTTTGACCTCACTTTTCTGCCTAGGATAGCACTTGCCTCAGGGAGAATTAAGATTGTTACAAGATAAACTGAAAAGGTAACAATGTAGGTTTGACATCTGGCAAGAATTCTGGACCCAGAGCAATATCAGGCTTTACTTAGAGATAAAACAAGCTTTACACAGAAATATTAGAAGATGTAGAACTTGGCCATAGGTTCAATCCCCAAAACATAAGACCGACATACAAGATATTATTTCAGTCCCTAGGGTTTAATGGTTAATGATTTAGATCTGGACTGCTTCCGCAAAGGTGCATATGTAGCATTGCTGGGCAGTTGCAATGCCTTTAAGAGGTGAGAGAATGAAAAACCTTAAGTGATTGGGATACTATCCTTGAAGGAATATCAGAACCCTAAATAACATTAACCTCCCTCCTCCCTTCCTGGCCACCATGAGTCAAACAGGCATCTCCTAACATGTACCCTTCGTCATGATGCACTGCCCTAACATAGGCCTGAAGAAAGTGAGTGGAGTAACTACAGACTCAAAAGTATGAAACTGGAAGCCAAAATAAGCCTTTCTCTCTTATGAGTTGATTAGGTTGGGTACATTGTCACACTGGTGAAAAGCTAACTAGCACGACTTGGGTGTGAAACAGGAAGAATAAGTGAAGAGGAAGAGGTCAACAGAGAATTCTTGTTTCCATTCTCCTCGAGGTTAATACCCGTAGGAAAATGATGTGAAGATAAGAGAATTGGGACTAAAAAACTAATGTTTGGGACTCAGATTCACAAAGAGTCAAGATCCTCAGGGAAACAGAACTCAGCACTTAGCAGCACTCGGCACACCATGGAAGCAGTATGTTGTGTAAAAGGGGAGTTTACACGGAGATGGTGCTGAGACAGAATCCCATCATGGTCACAGCCAATAGGAGGAGTCCAAAGGACACGGATATTTTTTTTCATTTTTCTTTATTGAGAAATTTTCTACTCACTCCACATGCTATCCACAGACCCCACCTCCTCCCTCCTCCCACCTCCCAGCCCTCCTTCCCAAGCCACCCCTCATCCCCACATCCCCCAAATTGAGGTCTCCCATGGGGAGTCAGCAGAGCCCAGCACACTTCCCGCTGAACCAAGGCTGTGCAAGGGGACACAGACATCCTTAAACATCCTCAATAGGGAGCATGGGAATATTGAGTAGGCTGGTAGCACCCACTACCCTGCCTGAAAATGAGGTTTTAGGAGCCATCCCTGCAACTCACAAGACCACAGCTGAAAGCACCACACTTTAGCCAGTCATCAGCCCAGCCTGTAAAAGAGAAAGAAAACTAACATAGCCGATGTCACTGTTTTCCAGACAGGAAACTAGACCAGAATGGCAGATTCATTTCCTTGAGTTCATGCATGAAGTCAGAGAAAAAGCAACCATTCTGTTTTTATAATATCTACTCATGTGCGGATACATTTTTCGATACTCTCCTGAGTCGAAATTTTCTTTTTTCTATGAATATAAATTATATTATTATTCAATATATAAAATAAAAATTCAAATTTTATCTTAGGTAAATCAAAATAAAATAATAATTTCAATTAATTTATTTTTCTTCTTTTTTGATTTTTTAATTTATTTTACATTCTGACTGCAGCTTCCCCTCCCTCCTCTCCTACTCCCTCCTACTGCCTGCCCTCTGCCCCCACCAATTCACTCCTCCTCTTTTATATTCAGAAAGGGGCCTCCTGTGCATATCAACAAAACCTGGCATATCAAGGTGAGGTAGTACTAAGCTCCTCACTTTGTATTAAGGCTGGGGAAGGCAACCCAGTATGAGGAATAGGTTCCCAAATGTCAGCCAAAGCATTGGGGACAGGCCCTGCTCCCATTGTTAGCAGTTCACAAGTAGATCAAGTTACATAACTGTCAGATAGATAGATAGATAGATAGATAGATAGATAGATAGGGCCTAGGTCAGTCCCATGAAGGCTCCCTGGTTGTTGGTTCAGACTCTGTGAACTCCTATGAGCCCAGCTTAGTTGATTCTGTGGGTTTTCTTTTGATATCCTTGACCCGTCTGGCTCATGAAAGTGAAAAGCTTCTGTAAGGCAAAGGACACTGTCAAAAGGACAAAATGGCAGCCTCCAGAATGGGAAAAGATCTTCACCAATCAATCCCACACCTAACAGAGGGCTAATTTCCAAGATATATAAGGAACTCAAGAAAGTAGACATCAAAAAACAAAATAATCTAAATTGAAAATAGATCTAAACAGAGACTTCTCAACAGAGGAATCTCAAATGGCTGAGAATCACTTAAATAAATGTTCAACATCTTTAGCCATCAGTGAAATGCAAATCAAAATGACTCTAAGATTCCTTCTTACACCTATCAGAATGGCTAAGATCAAAAAATCACAAATAACAGCTTATGCTGTAGAGGATATGGAACAAGGGGAACATTCTTCCATTGTTGGTGGGAGTTCTAAACTTGTACAGCCACTATGGAAATCAGTATGGCAGTTTCTCAGAAAATTGGGAATTGATCTACCTCAATACCCAGCTATATCACTCTTGTGCATATACCCAAAGGATGTTCAAACATACCACAAGGAGACTTGCTCAACTACATTAATTAATTTATTTTAAAGAATTATGAAGCACATTTAAAATCAATATGCAGATAATACATAGAAAATTGTTAGGTTTAATTTGTTAACTTGGAAAAATTAAGAAAAACTGAGTTCAGATTCATTCTACAAAAATAAATTGCGTTATCATAAAATTATCAATAAATAAAAAACAGAAGCGATGGCACTTGGGATGGAATAATAAACTAAATATTTGTAATAAATATAACAGGACATGTTTATAACTTCTATATGCATGCAGATGAGCAGAGAATGACACACCATACCCATCCTTGGGAAGGCTCACTCAGTGTTATGGTAATCCTCCTAAAACTGACTCATGCATTCAGTATGCTCACAGTCAATTCTTAGTCATGTTAGTTTGGTTGTTACCTTCTTTTACAATAAAAAAAAAAATCAACAAGTAAAAATTTATTCAGAAATGTAAGGATAAAGATTACCCAAGTCAATGTTAATAAATAAAAAATTTTGAATTATTACATTTTCACATATTAAAACTTATAAGGCCAAGAAACAGTTTGGTAAAATGCTTGCTGTGCGAGCCTGGTGATCTGAGTTCTGATCTGAACTCATGTAAAAGTTGGATATGAGGCCCACATCTACAGTCCAGGGGCAGAGACAGGACTGAATGTGAGGCACACATCTATAGTCCAGGGGCAGAGACATGATTGAATGTAAGGGTGCACATCTACAGTCCAAGGAGCAGAGATGGGAGAAACACTGGGAAGCTCAAGATCAGTTAGCACAGTGAGGAGGCAAAAAGCAAGAGATGCCCCTAAAAACACATAATAGGAGAACCGACTCCCAAAGTTATCATCTGACCTTCACTCATGTATGGCACACTCCTGAACTCACATTCATATTATTCAAACACAGACACTGCCCATACACACTTACACACAAAATTAACTTTTAAAACTTACCAGAAGGCCGGTGGTGGCACATGCTTTTAATCCCAGCACTCGGGAGGCAGAGCCAGGTGGATCTCTGTGAGTTCAAGGCCAGTCTGGTCTATAAACCGAGTTCCAGGAAAGGTGCAAAGCTACACAGAGAAACCCTGTCTCGAAAAATAAATAAATAAATAAATAAATAAATAGATAGATAGATAGATAGATAGATAAATAAATAAATAAATGAATGAATGAATGAATGAATGAATGAATAAATAAATAAAAACTTACTAGAAGATTTGGTAATTAAGGAAGTAGTTTGTCCATACACATATCTTCTCATAGGGCCCAAAAACAAACATAAACAAATTTGTAGGGGGGGGGAGCAATCTTATAGAAAATACCTTCTGGAGGAAAAGGAAACCTGCCTCTTACACAAGCAACCTCAGCTCCAAGGGGTTGTAGATCTAGTACATGGAAGATAAGACAAGCAAGTGACTTTAAAAGAAAATGTCATTTTCATTTTCTTTGGGGTAGACAGTGATTTCTTAAGCATCATTCAACTGATACATCAATGGAAATGCAGAAGTTTGTTTGCATTTAAGTAAAATTATTATCTTCATCAAAAGATGTCAAGTAGAGAATGAGATGCCAAGCGAGAGTGCAAACACACTTCTAATAGATGTATCAGACAAAAGCTTGTATTCTGAAGGTATAAAGTGATGTCTACAAACAATAAGAAAAAGGCAGACCACTCCATAAAAAGAATGGAAAAATAGATAAATGGAACTTCACCAAAGAAGGCACTTGACTTTTCAACAAAAATAGTACAAAATCCTCAAATTTGTTAGTCCTGTGAAATGCAAGATAAAATCATGAGATGTGACTATATAAAGAAAAATTTCCCTCAATTAATAAAAAAGAAAGAAAGAAAGAAAGAAAGAAAGAAAGAAAGAAAGAAAAAAAGAAAGTTAACACCAAGGATGAACAAGAATGAGGGAAAATGGTACAGCCATATCCTAGTGGCAAGGCATGTAAATGGGTGGAATTCCTTAAAAATTAGCGTGGTAGAGTCCACTAAAATGGTGGATATTGTACAACTTTAACCTAGGCAAGTCCATGCTCAGCCTTACAGCCATTATAAAGCATCATATGATTGCTTTCCAAAAAAATTACATACAGACATATTCATACAAGCCCTACTCATATCAGGAGACTACCTAAATACATGTCAACAGAACAAATAAATAAGATATTTTCATACTCTTAAATGGTATATATTAATGAGAAGGAAGAAAGCACACAAACATGAATGTACTGGGTAAATGAAACAGTTAAAAGAAAGAAATCACATACAAGGACGTTTGTAGCACAGGTAACCTTTTCTTACTAGCCAAATGTGTCTTCTTAAAATTCAAATAGTGAAACATTGACTCCTGGCTTGGTTATATTTAGAGATGAGGCCTCTAGGGAAGTAATGGAGGTATCTTGCTTCAACAAAATACTTTTGAATCACACCTATTTGTTTAGTGGGAGGAGAGCTCATGTGCCACGGAAAAGCGGTCAGAGGACAACTTGTACACGTTGATTCTTTTCCTCCAGCATGTGGATACAGAGGATCAAACTTGGGTCATCAGTCTTGGTAACGAGTACCTTTACTCACTGACCTGTTTCATCAGTCCTTGTCACATGGCTCAGTGACATCCTTTGACATTGTTTTAATCCTTATGATGACTGATTTCCTCCTAAGAAGACTCCAAAGTACTACAGAGAAAAGGTCATGGGGGTTCACAAATGGTGCTTCCTGCAAGTGCCACTATCACGGTGCTGTTGAACTCTACACCCTTGTAGAGAGCACATTGAATTCTGGTCTTTGTGGTTTGCAGTGTTGGGTGAGCTCCATGATTACAGGGGATGCGGTGGAGGACAGCAACACCCTCGAGTGCATTACATGGCTAGGGTGTGCTGCTCAGAAGACAGTGAGTGTGGGAGAGGCATTTTCAACACAACATAGCGTATTTTCAATTTACTATAATATAGCCCTCAGAATGCCACGGACTATATGTAGCCACCGACTCAAATCATGTAAACACACAATGTAGTGGCTGTGAAAACGTGAGAAGAGCCTCGGGCTGCTGAAAACTTTTTTTTTTTTTTTAATCCCCAACCCCTGAAAACATTTTATCATGTTGACCTTGCATTTAGGTCAACTATGCTCCCTTTGGCAAACAAATTACAAAGCTGTGTGTTTAAGAAGTGTCTGCTTTTCTATGTGCCTGTTACAGCTCAAACTGGGGTTTAGGTGCCAGCGACATCTCAGCTCTCAGGCTGAAGCTTGCACAAGTGGAGCAAGTGGATGTTTTTAATGATTCCTGATTTGAAAGAACATCAGGAGGAAATAAAAAATGCAGAATTCATTACCATCTATAACTGTAGAACCAAGCTTTCAAGACAGCCCCAGGAACAGAACATTAGTCTCTAGAACAAACAGTTTTCAGTATAACAAAGTATACACACTACTCAGTTTCTAAAACATATTTGCATAATACTAAACAGTGAATATGTTTGAGGTTTTTTTTTTTTTTATTTTTACAACTTTGGTGAGGAAATAGAATGAGATTGTCAGTGTGATAATCTCTGGAATTAATTGCTTTTGCAAATTTTACTAAACATACTACCAATTAGATTGCTATGTAATTTCCCATGCTTATTAGCATATAATTAGCCCAGAAAAACAAAATAGTTAGAGTCTTAGATTTACAGGGTAAATTTAGGAGCATCTACATTTAAACATCAGAAAGAAAATACAAATAGAAAAAAGGATAAACACCTGTTTGCACCCACCTACAAGCAATTAGACAGGAAAATCTTGTTTGTGACCTATAATTAAAGCTAGATCAGGAGTCACTAGTGAGAAACCATGAAGGAAATGAGTAGGGCCCTGTGACAGGTGTGCTCAGTCCATGCCAGAGACGGGCAGGAACAACAAGAGGGGTGAATTCCATCTTTAAAGCATAGAAAGAAAAATAGTGGAAAAATTCAATTCTCATCTTGCATTCTATTAAAAAACAACTTCTATGTGATTAAATCCAACAATATTATTTAAAATAATATCCTATGATATGTGCAGGAGGTTTCTTCCAGAACCACTGTGAATCCACAAACTCCCATATGCTCAGATTACCTACAAAAGATGGTATAATATTTACATATAACCTACATATATGATCTTGTACACTTATAATTCTGTCTAGGTTATTTATAATACCAAACACAAGGTAAATGGGTGAGAGGAAATTCTATATTCTTGTCTTTCAGTAAATGACAAGATGAAAATCTATACATGGTTGACCCAGATGCAATTTTTACACCAAATATAGTCCATCTCCAATGGGCTGATCACATGGATGTGGGAGCCCAAAACACAGAGGTTTCTAACATCACCAATGATGTCATTCTCTCAAGTATCTTTTGATTTTTGTTATTCATTGAAAGAAAGAAATAAGAAAATGTTTTCACACAATTTATCAGGCTCAGAACTTCTGTTTGCTGAGAACTTTCAACATTATTTATGTCTGTATACATAATGTATATTTATGTCAGGCAACACTGAATGGATGCAGCACGTTATATTTATATGTTTTTCATGTATATACATATATGTGAAGATATGTAACAACAGTGGTTAAGGAGAGGCTTATGACTTTGGAAGAGAGGAGGTAGACATGGCAGGGATAAGGACAAGACAAAGGGAGTAAATATTTTAATTAAATCATAAAATATTTAAGTCTGAATTATTTTGAAAGTGACTTCTTGTTCTTGTAAAAATAGAAACATCTAGCTCTGTCCAAGCCAAGCCAATCATGTTCTAAGTTGGATTTTGCCCATTAATACCAATAGCAGCCTTTGTTCTTAAAGCTGTATGTTATAGGTGAAGAAGTAGAAGCACACTGTACCCTGAATGCCTGAGCCACAGGGACAGTGAGCAAGAATAGGATCTGTGGGCTGGTGACTCTCAGTGTTTTATCCCAAGTCTTCAGTTGATCTAAGGTACCTTTGTTCTTTCCATGAACATAACAGTACTATGAAATATATTATGTTCTTACATCTTATTAAAATATATTAGCTCAGGGCTGGAGAGATGGCTTAGTGGTTCAAAGCATTGGCTATTCTTACAGAGGACCTGGGTTCAGTTCCCAGAGCCCACATGGCAGCTTACAACTGTCTGTAACTCTAGCTCTGAGGGATCTAGCATTCTCTTTTGTTCTACACAGGTACTGCACATACATGGTACAAATACATACATTAGGGCATACACATATATCAAATGAAAATAAGTATTTTTAAAAACACACACATTGTCCCTTAATTGTGAACTAATACATTTTATGTAAATGTGTGACTATAAAAATATTTCTGTATATGTCTTTACAGTTTTCTCTATTTTTTAAGTATTTATTAAATTATAAACATACCAAGTCTTGAGTCTGGAGTACATACTCTGTCCTAAGTAAGGTAAATTGTACTCACTATCCAGTTTAACTTGAAGCACACATACACATCCAACATCACTCTTTATTTTTGTATTGTTCCGGGGGGTGTGTTTGTTTTGAGACAGTATTTCTCTGTATAACAGCTCTGACTCTCCTGGAACTTGCTCTGTAGACCAGGCTGGCCTCAAATCATAGAGTTCTCCCTGCTTCTGCCTTCCAACTGCTGGGATTAAAGACATGCGCCACCGTGCCTGGCTCCAAAATCATTCTTTAGGTTGCTTCTTTACATATGTCATTGCATTTTTCTCACTTTCATTTCATGCCACTATCAAAGTCAGATTGTCGTGGTCTAGCTCCATCATACGCAAAGCAGTAGGCAACCCAGCAGCATCCCCATCCTGACTGGATGCACAATAGAAACAACCCAGACAAACTGAGTCCAATTTTCTCAGCACCTAGGTACCACATGAAGTCTAAATGCATGTTAAAGTTTAATAAGGATGTTTACATTATAAATTCTTCTTAATTAAAATCTTTTCTTCACCAATTTATTTTCCTAAATTTGGTAAAAGGCAGCCTTATCGACTCTGTTAGCACAAAGTGTTCTAGTCTGTTAAAGTAATTATAGAGCATTTCCCTATTCCTATCTGTTGTTTCTGACTACTAAATTTGACTGACTTCATTATTGAGGAGTTAGGAAAGTTTCTCTTTAGCCGTGTTGAGTTCTAAGTGGAAAGGTGTATGCCTCTGTTCTATCCACAGGTGACACAAATGTCATCAACTGCAAACGTGGAGAACTGGCAGGTCTTAGACCTGCTGAGTAAATGTCTGTGCAAGTTCCTAAGTCAAAAGACCAACAGAGAAAGAGCTCCAATTTGCTCAACGCCCTATGTAGCGTACTGCTATGCTGCAGCACAGCACAGATCTCAGTCCCTCTGTGAGTCCCCAGGTTTCCTTAGTTCTTAGGTATACACTTAGAAGTTGCTCTAAGGATTTTTTCTTTTGGTATAAGTTGTCATAGAGAAAGTCCAGATAGATAGTTAATTTAAGATATACAACAAAGCATACTGAGTGAGTAAACCTTCGTGTGTGTGTGTGTGTGTGTGTGTGTGTGTGTGTGTGTGTGTAAGAGCAGAGATCAGCTTCAAAAGCTGGAAATAATTTCAAGAAAGTCAGTCTTATTTCACTTTTGAAACTAAGACAAACTTCTCCATTTTGTTTTCTTGCTGTTGTTTCTTATTTTTGCTTTGTTTACTATTTGAATGAAGGAGCCATACCCAAACCATTTTTTTTAAAAAGGGTTTGATCATTTTTTTCATATGCCGTGGTTGAGAGAAGTTCCCATAGGCTCATATGTTTGAATATTTGATTCCCATTTGATGGAACTGTGTGGGAAGGATTGGGAGGTGTGGCCTGTTGGAGGAGTGGACTTTGAGATTTCAAAAGCCCAAGCCATTCCTAGTTAGCTCTCTTTCTGTCCCACAGTGTGTCTCAAGATCTAATCTCTCAGCTACTGTGCCAATGCCATGCCTGCCTGCCTGCTGCCTTGCTCCTCATTGTGATGCCATGGATTCACCTCTGAAATTCTCAGTCCTCATAAACTCTTTCTTTTGTAAGTTGCCTTGGTCATGATGTCTTATTACAGCAGTGAAAAAGTAACTAAGGCATACTCTTGTCTCTGGTGTTGGATATTGTTTTCCAATACATGAACTAGCTACAAGAAAATTTTAATTTTGCTTGAGAACATAGTATTTTTTGTTCCTCTGTTTTTTATTAAGAAAATTTCTATTCACTTTACATACCAACCACAGATTCTCCTCTCTTCCCACCCCCCAGAATTCCCACCCACCCACCCCATCTCCACATTTTCCAAATCATGGGGAGCCAGCAGAGCATGGCACACTCAGCTAGGGCAGGTCCAAGCCCCTCCTCCCTGCACCTGTCACACCCTAGGCACCAGGCTCCAAAAAACCCACCCATGTACCATGGACCAATCCTTATCCCCCTGCCTGGCCCCCCCCCCAACAGTTCAAGCTAAACAACTGTCTCTTGTATCCAGAGGGCCTAGTCTAGTCCTATGGGGGTGCCACAGCTGTTAGTCCACAGTTCATGGGTTTCTACTAGTGTGGCTGGTCATCTCTGCACATTTTCCCATCATGATCTGGACATTCCCTGCCCACAGCCTACAGAATGGGAAAAGATCTTTACTAACCCCACACCTGACAGAGGGCTGATCTCCAAAATATATAAAGAACTCAAAAACCTAGACATCAAAATACCAAACAATCCAATTAAAAAATGGGCTACAGAGCTTAATAGAAAATTTTCAACAGAAGAATCTCAAGTGGCTGAAAGACATTTAAGGAATTGCTCAACATCCTTACTCATTAGGAAATGAAAATCAAAACAACTCTGAGATACCATCTTACACCTGTCAGAATGGCTAAGATCAAAAGCACTGAAGACAGCTTATGTTGGAGAGGATGTGGAGCAAGGAGAACACTCCTCCACTGTTGGCAGGAATGCAAACTTGTACAACCACTCTGGAAATCATTATGGTGGTTTCTCAGAGAATATAGTATTAAAGAAAATACTTTTAATTATTACCAATAAGAAAGTTAGGAACATTTACTTTGTGTACGGAATGGGCACTATATAGTAACAAAAAGTCATCATTAATTAATGATAATTTTGTATACAGAATCATACCATAGTTATGTAAGATGAATATTTGTTCCTTAAATGTGAAAAATTGCTAACATGCTAGAACATGAACATGAAATAAAGCCACATACAACAAAAACAGAAAGGAAGAGGGACTTTGGATGTCTGTGAAAGACACCAACAATTAGGAAAATTTAGTACCAAAAGTCAGTGAAAGAGTCAGAGACGGCCCCCGTTCCCACTGTTAAGAGTTCCGCAAGAGGACCAAGCTACACCATTGTAACATATAGGCAGAGGGCCTAGGTCAGATAGATCCATGCAGGCTCCCTGGTTGTTAGTTCAGTCTCTGCAAGCCCCTACATGCCTGGGTTAGTTGATTCTGTGAGTTTTCTTGTGGTGTCCTTGACCCATCTGGCTCCTACAATCCTTTCTCCCCTCTTCTGCAGGATTCCTCTGAGCTCTGCTTGATGTTTGTCTGTGGGTCTACATCTGTTTCCACCAGTTGATGGATGAAGCCTCCCTGGTGACAACTGGGCTAGACACCAATCTGTGTGTATAGCAGAATATTGTTAGGCATCATTATGTTGTCATTTATTCCTCCAGTGATGTTTGGTTCTATCCTAGGTCTCTAGGTCATCCAGACTATAGATCCTGCTACTTCAGGCAGTGTCAGGAGTGGGCTTACTCTCTTGGCATGGTTTTAGGCTAGACCAGTCATTGGTGGGCCACTCCCTCAATCTCTAGGATACCCTTACCACAGCATATCCCATAGACAGGATAGACTGCAGGTCAAAGTTTATGCGGCTGGGTTGGTTGGTTTCCCACTCCCTCACTGAGTTGCCTTGTCCAGCCTTAATACATGGGCAGGTACTTAGTCTTAGTGCAACTTAATATGCCTTGTTTTGTTGATACTCTTGGGAGACTTGCCCTTTCCTAAACAGAAAGGGAGGAGGAGTGGATTGGGGCATGGGAGCAGAGGGGAACAGAGAGGGGGTGGGAAGAGGGACTAGGAAGAGAGGAATGAGGGGAAACTGGATGGGATGTAAAATAAATAAATTTATTAAAATTTAAAAAAAGAAAATGTAGTACTAAGAAAGGAAGAGCCAATTAGTCCTAAGTTTATTGAGTTAAAAGTAAAAAAAAAAGTGTGTGGTTTTTGTCTATAATGACCCAGTAGGACTGGAAAGAGGGCACAGCAGTTGAGAACACTGACTGCTGTTTCAAAGGACCTGGGTTTGGTTCCCAGCACCCACATGGCAGCTTTCAACTGCCTGTAACTCCAGTTCCAGGAGATCTGATGTCCTCTTTTGGCCTCCTCAGGCACCAGGTGTGCGAGTGGTACACACACACACACACACACACACACACACACACACACACACACACACAGGCAAAATACCATACACATAAAATAAGAGCATTTTTTAATATATTATAATGTCACTGAAACAACTTGTTACCTTTGAAAGCTGCTGTGGACACATTTTATTGACTCTTATTCAAGCTAATCACACTGATCACTAAATTTTTTTTTGGTTTTTTTTGAGATGGGGGTTTCTGCCAGGCTGGCCTTGAACTCAGAGATCTGCCTGCCTCTGCCTCCCAAGTGTTGGGATTAAAGGTGGGTACAACCATGCCTGGCTCTAAATTTTTATAATACTATCCAAGAAAGATATTTTTAAAAATTTGTTCATTTTCATGACAATCTGGCTTGATCCAAAGAAAGCAGCTTTACCAATAGGTAAAATAGCATCATTCATTAAGAAGTATAATTTTAAAATCATTTAGTTGTGCAATGTAACTAACATTTTATAAAAATCACTCTAAAGTAACTTTAAGACAATCTTTTGCAATGCTGTGGATACAACCCAGCCTAAATTAACTCTTGCCACATGATCAAATGATTGTATAGACACCAAAATTTAATGGAGAATGTAAACAAAATAGATAAAAACATAATGGTGAAAGTATATGCATATGGAAAACCACAAATAAATCTGAATGCAAGTCCAATAAACAACCTGACAAAATGCTTATTATAATTTGATGTCAATCAAAGAATGATTTATAGGTAATAGGCCCTAGGTGACATTGTAGTACTATTACTGTGCAAAATGGACATAATATTACACCAATTCCTGTAGATTAACATGCCCTTCAACCTTCACCAAGGAAACTTCTTTTGACGGTAGATTGTGATTAAAGAGAGACCTACAACTGCCCAATTTGCAAAGAATTAAGAGACTGCAGAGTGCTTGGCCTAAATGGGACATGCACATCACAATCCTTCCTTCCAAGACTCAGGGATCACTGGGAAAGAGGGGCAGAAAGAGTGTAAGAGTCAGAAGATCAGGGAGTTTGCTGTAGGGTTGTGTCTCCTAGGGACAGCAGAATACCTGTAAAGTCTCACCAGCAGATTGCCCAAATGTGAGCTGCACAGGGATGACACCAATGGGCATGGAAAACTGAGTGGGAAAAAGCCCATGAGGCCTCAACCCTACACAAAGAACTACAAACAACCAAGGACAGCTGGGAGTAGGACAGGTGTTCCTCTCTAGGGAAACAGGAGAGGTGATCCTCTCCAGGGAAGAAGGAGAGGTGATCCTCTCCAGGGAAGAGCACAGCAATTGGTTTTCCAGTGCCAAATGGTCAGCCCTGAGAACAAGTAACATTGTACAGACTCTAACAGTAATATTTAGGAATATATATGTATTTACAATTACATATATGCATGCAATAACAATTAATTTTAAAAGCTATGAATTTGAAGGAGAGCAGAAAGGGAAATATGGGAGGATTTAATAGGAAGAAAGGTAAGAGAGAAATATTGTATTTAAAAGTACAATCTTAAAAATATATAATAAAAGCCAAAAGGAATCACAATATTCCTTAATTACCTAAAATTATACATAACACATATAAGCACACGTATATACATATACATATATAGTTTAAGTTAAGTTATACCACTTGGGATGACAATGCTTCCCACCAAGAGTCATAGACTTTCTGACAAAAACCCAGCACCATACAAGAGAAACCCCTTCTTGAGTTGTTGATCAGGGGAATCCAAGAAATTCCCCAAATGGTCAGACTATTGCCATTGCCCTTGGCTGCCTCTCAGAGGTGGAAGGTAAGTCCCTGTTGTTAAGAACAGTATTCATGTCATACATAGGACTCAGAGCATCCAAGCTGCATATGACCTGAAAGCCTCCTTTCCTGAGGACTAGTTTCACAGGACTAGAAAGTGCTATGCACGCTGCCAAGAGAGGAAAGTCACCAATAGTCCTGCTCAGCTGTGACACCTATGATACACAACAGTAACAAACCTTGATGAGATATCCCTGATGTTGTAATAGTGGCACCCACATATTGGTGACAACCAACAGCTGTTTGATCTGACCTAAAGCCCATTCAACAGGAGGAAAACCATGCCTGGTACTGGAAACCTTCCCAACTTCCTGGAGCTAGTGAGATCATAAATCTTAGAGGAGAATCTTATACTTTAAGTTTACTAAATCAGCATAATTCCTAAGTGCATTCTAAAAACTGTTCTTTATATTCACAGTGTAGCTGTCTCCTCATCAAAGAAACTTCTCCTTGCCACAGACAGAGACCATTCAGAAAACTACATGTCAAGACTCAGAGAACTGATCACAAGGTACCCAGCTCCAGTGAATACATCTACCACAGAAGTCCTGCATCAGCGAACAGTGAGGAAGAGGGAAAGGATGGTTGGATGAGTCAGGAAAATAGGGAATCTTCTCTGAAGACTGTGTCTCCTAAAAACTGACAGTGAAGCATTACTCATGAAACCTCAACAGTATGGCAATTTAAACAAGACCTGAACATGTACCTCACCAACAAACATGCTTACCCAGAAGGGGGAAAACTCATGGGACTAGACAAAGAACCCCTAGACAAACAACTACAAAGCAACTAAGAAATGCTGAGAGTGGGAGAAATCGCCATCCTTGGGGAAAAGCTCCTAATTGGCTATCCAATATCAAGTCAGCCCTGAAATCATACACATACAAGTAACACTAAACGGACTGAGCAGGCTGTATTTATATCTTTGTGCATGTATATTTCCTATTTGATAGCTGTGGCTTCTGTGACATTCACTGTGTATTAAGTTCTTAGAAATGTCTTAAGTTCTCATACCTGAGCCAATCCATTACAACTAACTATGTTGTTAACAATAATAAAAACTGTGTGCTACCTGAATAAATGTGCTACAAAGCATTCTTCCTTAAGCACATCTCTCTCACTTCGGGCTTTGCTCGTTCTTACCTTTATTTTGATTTTATTTTCCTTTACTTCTGAAAAATAATCTTGTGTCCATACAAAATAATCTATTTTGCTTCTTGCTTAAAATCTTACTGTTGAGAGATGTAGCTCAGCTTTAGAGCCCTTAGCATGCACGAGGTCCTTGGTTAAATCCCCAGTAATGACAAACAAACGAATAAATAACAACAACAATAACAATAACAAATACCTTACCCACTTTGTTCTGCTTCCCAATTAAATACCCCCACCCTCTCCTTTCCTTTCCACCCCTCTCTCTCCCTCCCTTCCTCTCAGAGTGTTTCTCTCTCATCATTGGGACCACTAAGAAGATGTAGCAAATGACAGTGAGGGGGGCAGAAGCTTCTCATAGCATAGCTTTGGGAGGCACAGAAGACTGCATCTGTCACACTCCACTTGTTGAAGGAGTCCAAACTCCTGTTCAGCTTGACAAGAAGGAAACTGATCCCACATGCAGTAACAGCCATGTCAGTACCTGAGGTAAATGTATGAGATGAGATGGTTGATTTGATGGAGGATGGATAGAGGGATGGATGGATGGATGGATGAATGAATGGACCAACAGATAAGTACCAAAACATGATCTGCCTCATACATTGAACAGAGGGTATCATACAACACATATAATCTTGCAAATGACATTAAATTAAGAGAGCCTCCCAGCACTCGGGAGGCAGAGACAGGCTGATTGATCTCTGTGAGTTCGAGGCCAGCCTGGGCTACCAAGTGATTTCCAGGAAAGGTGCAAAGCTACACAGAGAAACCCTGTCTCGGGGAGAGAGAGAGAGAGAGAGAGAGAGAGAGAGAGAGAGAGAGAGAGAAAGAGAGAGAGGCAACTGATGCTTTCAAAAGTACCCAAAATGAAAGCTTTTCATCCTGACAACTAAAAGGAACAAAACGGTCAAGAGCCTCAGCTGGAGTCAGAAACATACTCAGGAGGTTCAAATGAATCACTTAACATGTAGAATAAGATAGTAATACACACCATCTATGGGTGTTGCAGAATTAAGAAAAAGAACACCTCTAAAGAACTCAGCAGGGTGCCTGCCACACTAAAACGGCAAGTGGCTGTCATTAAACTACTCATTGCAATATTGCTTTAGCAAGGAATATTTGGAAAAACTCAAAGTATAAAAAGAAGAAAATTAGTCACTTGTAATTGGACCCGTTCTGATTTGTGTTCAGCACAAATGAAATTCATTTTAGTGACCTTGACAGGGCAAGATAAGAGTCCTACTTTTTAAGGGTCTAATTCTGTAGGAAAATGGTGGGGAGAGATGAAAATAACTGTATTTTACCACCTTATGGTCCTTTCTGAATAGGAGCCAGGCTCCAGAGGCAAGTGCAGAAGCTCAGTCACTGTGGAACAGTGCAGAGTAAGAAGGGGTCTGATGGCACAAAGTCTGATTCCACCAGGAAGTACACGAACTGGCACCAAAACTCAGGAAGAGGAAGCATCAGACTACCTGGAGCAATGGGAAGAGACCTGAGAGCAGGTGGTGCCTGGCTGCACAGACACACCACAGAGGGGAGGGGTTTGTGTAGGCAGTCACAGGTCAATCAGACCGAAAGTGAATGCTGAGCAAAAACTAGGCCAAATGATGAGTAGCACTGGGTACCACTGAAGGGGATTTAGGCCTCGTGTCTGCCGGCACTGGGAAACATCAGAAGATTCTAGAGAGGGGGTGGTATGACTAGCAGAATTATCTTGTGGATAACTTAATGAGGAATATATGGTAGAAGCATTAAATGCAAAAATATCAGATGCAGTATTTTAATAGGGGAACTTCTTTAATAACAGTGGCAGTAATAAATGCAGTACACAAAATAATTGCAAATATTATTTTAAAAAAAATCTTTTAAAGATGTAGGAACTGTGTAGCCATTTTACAAATGAAAAGTGCAATTGTAAAAATAGCCCAACACTGAGAAACACTAAGAAAGGAATATGAGGCCACAGGGTCAGAGCATACTATACATACAGACTCGCAGGCAGCCATGGCATTTATCACTGATAAAAAGTCAAATATACAATGTGATAATGAAGCAGGACAGATGGCTCAGTGGGCCAAAGCGCTGCTGTGCAAGCCTGCCTACTACAGGTCTCAGATCCCACATTCTAAAAACAGCAGTGGGGACACCAGTAATCCAGCACACCTACACTCAAGGGAAGTGCAGACAAGATATTTGCCTGGGAGTTTGGGGGCAGCTAGCCTGGAACACAGCATGGTATTAACAGGAAGAAACACTGCCCCCACCAGGTGGGAGGAGAGAACTGACTCCTGAAAGTCGCCTTTTGGCCTCCTAACAGCACAAAGGCAGCAGCATTCACTCATACAAACACAAATGATGAATGTGAATAGAGTTTAAATCTTTAAATAGTAAAAAACAAAGAGACAAAACAAAAGGTTAGCTTGTTTATCTGATTGTTTTTTGAAAAGAGCAAAAGGCATGGAAATAATAGGCTCCAAAATGTCAAGCTGGGTAATCAGAGAAGATGATTGAGGATGATTCCATTGATTAATTTATGCATTAAATTTATAAAGGATTCCACAATGCAAAATAGATTTAAAAGTCAAACAAGATCTCTCCCTCCCTCCCATCACCCTTCCCACTCTCCCTCCCTCAGAGTGTGTTTCTAATTTCTTTGATGAACGTCTCAGTATAATATGAAACATTAAAAGTGTTTCATAAACTTGTTTTCTTAAAGACTGTCTCAAGATACTTCTAATCCCATGCTCTTTGAATCTTCATCCTTTTCTACACCGTAGGCGAATTTCCCTTCTAAGTCTGTGGTTTCTATCTGGGAGGACCGAGCAAAAGAACAGTGGCTAACAGAAGTCGGTAGAATGAAATACAGCAGTCCGCTGCAATGGCTGGTGGAACAGGTTATTCTGTTTTTCTTTCAGTTGCTGTAATAAACACCATGAGCAAACACAAATTGGAGAGTAAAGAGTTCATTTCAGCTTTCAGGTTATATCCAACATAGTGGGAATCCAGGGTGGGACCTCAAGCCAGGAACCTGGAGGCAGGAACTGAAGCAGAGACTGTGGAGAAATGGAGAAATTCTATTCATGACTTTGCTTTCTCCTGCCTGCTCAATGTGCTTTCTTATAATTCCAAACCCACATGCCTAGGGATGGTACTACCCACAGTGGTCTAGAACCTCCAACATCAACCATCAATCA
Organism: Onychomys torridus; assembly: GCF_903995425.1. NCBI lineage: Eukaryota > Metazoa > Chordata > Mammalia > Rodentia > Cricetidae > Onychomys > Onychomys torridus. The sequence continues at coordinate 8,535,396 of NC_050447.1, read as the reverse complement.
AGCCAATTCCCAACTGACATACAAACAGGCAGATCGGATGCAGGCAATTCCTCAATTGAGTTTCCCTCTTCCCAAGTGACCCTAGTTTGGGTCCGGAAAACATTAAAAATGAACCAGTACACAGATGTAAGGTCTACACTTACTCCATATTTGACTCTGGAATTGTTGAAACTGCTAAACAGCATCTCACTGACATGCGAAAAGGAAAACTATGAAACTGTCCCTGGAGCCTCGATGATTTAGCACATTGTCCAAACAAAACAATTGATGATTTTTTTTTACCTAGTTCGGACCACTGTAAACTTTGTTTCCCATGTTTCTACTGTTTTTCCATGAATTTTAGAATTATTCCACTGTTTCTGATGCATTTTGTATCCTGAATGCATCTACTTTGCCCCAAACAAGTTTATATTTTCACCAACTAAACACAACTTAGGATGTGGAGCCCACCTTGCAATCTGTGAAGCCTACACCCAAACCTTAGTAGCCAAGAGTCATCTAAGCTGATTAGTGAATCTCACCATAGGCAGCTAAAAAAGAAAATTAAACTGTCTGTGTAGGGAGCAGAGATAGAGGAGGCCAAAGCTGCCTCCCAGGCTGGAGAGTGCAGGTCAGGAGATGACATTTCATCTCTTCCTAAAGATTAGTGTCAAATCTCACATGTGGAGTCCACGTGCCACACATGCCCTCAGTTGTCTCTCTCCTGTCTGGGCCTCCACTCCAGATGCTTCGAAAGCTCTGTCTTTCATGTACCAGAACCCTGCTGGTTGCTGTAGGAGAAAAAGGAGGCTTTGCCCTTTCTTGGTTTTACTATTTGATGTTAAAGCAACCAGCTGGGGAAATTCTGGACTTAATGAACCCTTCTTTGTCCTTGAAAGAGTCAAATAGAATGCAACTGCCAGGCAGCAAGAACTGGAGTCCTACAGACCCTCTGACATCCTTTAAGTAAGATTGTATTTTACGTTATCATTTACCAATGGCTTGAAAGCTAAGATTGTGCTTCTACAAACCCCTCAAAAAGGAAAAGATGTACTGCCTTTATTAGCCACATTTTCCTATGAATCCCAAGAGCTCTTTGAAGACAGGCAAAGGTTCCTGTTATACCAGGAGCAAGGGAAGGAACAGGCTATACTAACGGCAGTCACTAGTAACCCACAAAGGGCTTCCTAAAAATCTCCTTTCAGCTAAACACTAAGCTGGGATCTCTAGATCTTGCTCAGAATAGTACAGATAATTCCGAGCAAACCCTTTCTAGGGCAAGACACTCTGGGTAGAGGATAGCCCTCTGTCTCAGGACACACAAAAGAGCCTTTACTTTCAACAGCTCTATAGATGTCCAGCTCAAGACATTTTAATGAGAAAAACACTCATTTTGTTGCAACCTAGTGGTTAAAACTCAAGGCAATAATTTTGTAAGACTATACATCAGATTTAACCTTCACAGATGAGTTATATCTTGACCAAATGTTCTAGTTAGTTTTCATGCTAAGTTGGCACAAGCAGGAGTTATCTGAGGGGAGGGTCTCAATTAAGAAAATACCTCCAAAATATCAGGCAAGGGACAAGCCTGTGGGGGCATTTTCTTAATTAGTAATTGATATGGGAGGGTCCAATCCAATGTGAATGATGTCATTCCTGGGCTGCAACTGGGCTGTAAGGAAGCAGGCTGAGAAAGTCACAAAGATCTATCGAGTAAGCAATGTTCCTCCATGACCTCTACATCAGCTCCTACCTCTAGATTCCTACCCTGTTTGAGTTCCTGCCCTGAGTGTCTTCAATAATGAACTGTCATAATAAATAGTAAGCAAAATAAATCCTTTCCTTCTCAAGCTGCTTTTGGTCATGGTGTTTCATCACAGTAATAGTAACCCTAACTATGACACCTAATGAAGTAACATAAATTACTTCAAGTCCTTACATTTTGTCAAGATTAAACACCTAACTGCCATGACTAAGGTGGTCAACTGATGATTTAATAGATTCCTGCATTCCCAACTCATAAAACATTTTTGCATGTCCAACATGACCTACTAGTCAGCTTGATTCATCAGAGTCTATGTGGTTCCATAATTTCTTTAAGGTGAAGCCAAAATTGACTTGTCGTCAACATGGTAATTACTATCCCCTCAGAAGCAGTCCAGCTGTTATGATGACACCATGTGAGCACAGGAGACTCCGCAAAGCAAATTTCCATACCAAGTCTTTTCATTCCCAGTTGCTTTTCAGCCAGATGGAGGCTTGTGTGAGTGAAGACACTTGGGAACTTGGGAGCATATGTCTTTCAAACAGAGAAAAGATTAATTCTTTCACAATCTTTCATTTAGCCTGAAGGGGGGGGCGTGGTATGCATGTTTGCATGTGTGGGGGTGCATCTGCATGTATATGCATGTAGGAAGGTGCACATGTGTATGCATGGCTGTGGAAGCCCAAAGTTAACATCAGTGTCTCCCTCAACTACTCTTCACTTTATTTGTGGAGTTAGAGTTTCTCACTGAACCTGGAGCTCATGAATTCCAGCTAATCTAGCCAGCCAGCTCACCCTGGGAACCCTTGATTCTATCTCTTGAGTTCTGGAATTACAGGCAATTATCAAGCCTGCTCACCTTTGTGCAGGTTCTGGGGATCCAAACTCTAGTCCTCATATTTGCACAGCTGGTACTTTATCCAGAGCCATCTCACCAGCCCCACAAACTCATTTTCTCCTAAATTTACACCGTTGAAACCTCATGGCAGTAGAATATGCCCCTCAAAGAAGTAGTAAAATATTTTCTAATAAAATGTTCTTCCTTCTGAGCACAAAAAGAATGACCTTTGTGTCAGCGTGTTTATAACATCTCCACCAAAAAAATACTAAAAACTATTCTAGAATCACTTTCTGTTTGTACAGACTGCTTCCAGAATGAAGCTAGAGTGCTTAATATGTAGAATTTTACAGAAAAACTCAGAAGGCAGCTCATAACCAGCTTCCTGAATCCCCCAGGTTCACTCTCCGTCTGTTTCCCACATGCCCTTCCTTCTCTCCCACATATTCGATCTGAGTCTTCCTGGATCTGAAGAAGGCTGAATGCTGGACTGCATGCCACCTTCAGCAACTGATGACACACAAGGATGACAATAAAAAGGTCATCTCTAAAGACTTATGTATCTGAAGAAGGCTGAATGCTGTACTGATTCCCACCTTCAGCAACCGACAACACACAAGGATGACAATAAGAAGGTCATTTCTAATGACTGCCATGCCAAGTGTTTGGTTTGCAGACTAGCTGAACAGGAGCAGCAGGGCATGTGAATTCTTCATTCTAAAGGTCCCTTTATGTGTTTGATAACCCCCTTGCATCTCTTCTTGAATCAAAAATAACTCGAAAATATTATTGGCTGGGGGTTTCTTTCACATTCCATTTTTCAAGTAAATGAGTCATGCTGTTCTCCCAAACATCCCTTCCTAATGAGCTGCTTTATTTGAGCAGAGGCAATAGTGACCCTGAATGTGACAAACAATGAAAATAATTGCTTGAGACTCAAACTGTGTGTAGATGTGAATCAGCTAAGTTTACTGTGCAAGGTAAACCTGTGCTCTCTTCTTTTCCATCCCAGCCCACCCCAGTAGTCACCACCACATCCTCTCTTTTGCCTTGCTTATGGTATAAACAACCTGAAGAATGCAGGCTAGGATATTTTATAAAATGTATCCTTTCTAAAAACCAGAAATTTTTAAGCTAAAGTTTAGAGCTGACCACTTAGGGTTGAATAGCCTGAAGAAAGCTGGACTCCCTTCCCCAGCAGCCCTGACCATGTAAACACATGGATGACACTAAACAGACATAAGGAGATTATACTTATACATACATATATATGTATTGTGCAATGAAAATTAAAGGAGAAAATGTTATGAATTTGATGAGGAGGGTTATATAAGAGGAATTGGACAAAGGACATAACTGCTTTAAATACAGCACTCGTGTATGCAATTCTACAAACAAACAAAGTCTAGCAGGTTCAGCTATAGACATGCAGCCTAAGAACCCACGACTTTGTCCATGAGCTAGCCTGACCTGGGGAGCCACTCTTTCTCTCCCTCATACCTGCCTCCTCCTACAGCCCTCTCCACACTCACAGTCATCTCTGCCTGGTCCAGTTAAACAGCTCATGCACTAGCTTTGGCCAATCCAGTTTAAGTCTTACAAGTCCTGCACTGACCCAATCTAATGCATGCTAGATTCTCACATCCAACACACAAAGAAACCAGTCTACATGCCCAGGTCATACCACACACTCAGTAACAACATGAATGGTCAGGACAGCATGTCTCCTATCAAACCCACCAGTCCTATAGAAATCTCCACTAATGACAGCCACCTACATGAACACCAGGACACAGAATTTATTTATTTATGTATTTATATATGTATGTATGTATTCATTTATTTATTAAGGAATTTTTACTCATTTTTCATACCAAATACAGATCCCCCTCTCTTCCCTCCCTTCCTCCAGCCTTCCCCTCCCAACCCACTCCACATTACCTCCACCAACAAGGCAAGGCCTCCCATGGGGAGTCAGCAGATCCTGGTGCATTCAGTAGGGCAGGTCCAAGCCCCTCCCCCTGCCTCAAGGCTGTGCAAGGTGTCCCACCATAGGTAGTGGCCTCCAAAAAGCCAGCTCACACACCAGGGGGCTCCTGAAGCAGATCAAGCTATACAACTGTCTTGCTTATGCAGAGGGCCTAGTCCAAGAGGACACAGAATTTAAAAGAACAATTTCCAAAGAACCTTATCAAAGAATTTAAGAATTTTGAGTTAAAACTTGAACTTCATTGACCTTCGAGGGACTAATAATAAATGCCTGAGTGATGTCTGAGAAAATACAAAACACCACCAAATGAAATAGCAAAGCCAACTCAGGATTATCAATCACAATTCAGTAAAAAGATAGAAATATTAAAGGGAATTCAAGCTGAAATGAAAATAGAATTGGAAAACTCAATAATCCAACTAGAAAACTCAGAGGAAAGATGTACATGTAGAACAGACCAAAGTAGAAGACAGGATGTCAGAAGTTGAAGATAAATTGGAGGAATTAGACAATACAAGCAAAGAATGCAAGAAGGGAAGGAACATAAGGGGAATGTAGGGCCCCACGGAAGGACCGCCTCTGAATCACAGGAAGCGATGAAGGAGGAGCTCCCAAATCAGAGCTGCAGACCAGATTCTTGCTAAGATCATAGAAGAAAACTTCTCCCTCCAAACTAAGGAAAGACCCACCCATACAAATACAATAAGCACACAAAACCCCAGGTAGACAAGACCAGAAGAGAAACTCTCCATAACATATCATAGCTAAAACACTAAATATACAGAGCAAAGGAAAAATTGAGAGTTGCAAGAGAAAAGGCACAAAGCACATGCAAAGGAAAACCTATCAGAGGAACAGCTGCAACTCTGGAAAGCAAACAGCCTGAACAATGTGACCATGACAGCCAATCTACACTGCTTTACCCAGCAAAACTACCTGCCAAAGTGGGAGGAAAAAATAAAAACTTCCCATGATACAAACAACCTGAAAAGAAAAAAACCCATGTCCACCAAAACGTCCCTAAAGAGGATACTAGAAGCAACAGTTCAAACTGCAGAGAGGAAGATTCTAGAAAGAAAACAAATCGAGCCATAGTTAATAAAAACACATACACACAAAGAAAATCACAAAGAACAAAATGACTGTAGTCTATGCACATCATTTAATAACAACTTTTAATGTTAATGGCCTCAATTTTCCAGTCAAATGACATGAACTAACTGAATGGGTTGAGGGATAAAATCCATGTCTCTGTTGTCTATTAGAAATTTATTTTGGCCTTAAAAATAGGTACCACCTTAAAGTGAAAGGACTGACAAACAATTGTTGATGAGTGGAATTAAAAAGAAAGCAGGTATTGTAGTTCTAATAGCTAATAACATAGACTTAAAATTAAAATTAATCAAAATAGATAAAGACTTCATTCTAATCAAAGGAACAAATATTCAAAAACATACTTCAAGGTGTTTGGAAGATGGCTAAGCTGTTAAGAGAACCTGTTGCTCTTCCAAACAACCTAGGTCCCAGCTAACCAGCATGGTGGCTCTCAACTATCTGTAACTCCAGTTCCAGGGGATCTGATGTCCTTTTCTAGCCATCATGGGCAGAAGTCACAAATGTGATGAACAGATAGATATACATGAAACAAAGCACCCATACATATAAAATAAAAATGAAATAAATTGCTTTTAAAAGAAGGAAAGAAAATGCTACAAATCTAAACAGATCTACATTAAATTGAGTATACCCAATTTCATTAAAAGAATACTCCTGGAATTAAAAGCACAGATTAACACCAACCCAATAACAGTGATTTCAATACTCCACATTTTCTAATAGTCATCTTAAATTAAAAAAAAAGCCAAACTTCAAAATAAAACGGCATCTTACATCAAATGGACCAAACAAATATCTACAAAATACCTTACCCAAACATCAAAAAATATGCATTCTATTCTGCAGCCCATGAGAGGTTCCATAAAATGGAACACATGCTGAGACCCAAAACAAATCTTAACAATTTCAGAAAAACTCCATCTCCTTCTTGATTCTAATGGGATTGCTTTGAGTTTTTCTCCATTTAGGATAATATTTGATTGGGTTTGTCCTACATAGCCTTGATTGCTTTGAAATATGTTTCTTTCAGTCCTACTCTCTCTAAGACTTTTACCATAAAAGCATGTTTGATTTTTAAGGGCTTTTTTCTGCATCTATTGAGATGATCATGCAATTTTGGTCTTTAAGCCCACTGATATGATTTCTATGTTTATTGACTTAGATATGTTGATCCATCCTTTCATTTCAGGAAGAAAGCCAATTTGACTGTGGTGAATAATCTTGATATGTGTCTGAATTTAGTTTTCTAGTATTTTAGAGGACTGTTACAGTGTGTGTGTGTGTGTGTGTGTGTGTGTGTGTGTGTGTGTGTGTGGTGTTTGCCTGGCTTTGGTATTAGAGAAGTGCTTGTTCCATGGAACAAGTCTGGTTGTGCTCCATCTGTTTCTATTACTTTCTAATAACTAAAGAAGTATTGGTAGATTTCTCTGAATGTTTGATACGATTCTGCCATAAATCTATCTGAGCCTGGGCTGGTTGTTTTGTTTTTTGTTGTCGTTGTTTGGTTGGTTGGTTTGGTTTGATTTGGTTATGTCTTATTGTTGTTGAAAAGAGATGGTGTTGTCCACTCTATCTCCTCTTTTCCAATATAGTGTTAAAAATACTAACTGTAACAATAAGGTAAAATAAGGAAATTAAGAGCTAAAAATGGGGAAAGGAGAAGCCAAATTATCCCTGTTGTCATATGACATGATATTATACAAAAGAGATTACAAAAATTCCACCAGAAAATTTCTAGAAACAAGTCAGCAATTTCAGCAAAGTGGCTAGATACAAAATCAACTTACAAAAATCAGTAGCCTTTCTGTATACCAACAACACAGTGAAAAAGAGATCACAGACACACTCCCTGTTTTACAATGTCCTAAAAAGCAATAAAATATCTTGGAAGAAGCTTAATCAAGGAAGTAAAAGACCTCTACATTGAAAATTTCTAAGTCTCTTAAGAAAGATTGAAAAAGACATTAGAAAATAGAAAGGCATCCCATGCTCATGGGCCAGTAGATTTAATATTGTGAAAATTACCATCCTGCCAAAAGCAATTTATAGACTCAATACAATCTCAAGCAAAATACCCTCAACATTCTTCATATCCTAAAATTCATAAGGAACCAGAAATACAGCCAAAGCAATACTAAATTAAAATAATAAAAAAAATGATGGGGGAATTGTCATTCCAGAATTCAAGATCTATTATGCAGTTATAAAAAGAGTGTTGTATTAAAACAAACCCAAAAATGTAGACCATTGGAATAAAGACCCAAACATGAGTATACACAACTGCAATCATCTGACATTTGACTGTATGTACCAGCTATATTATTCTTTGGCCTGTGCCCAAAGGACCCAACATTATACTCCATAGACACTTGCTCAGCCTAGCTATTCACCATAGCTAAGAAAAGGAAGTAGCCTAAATGTCTTTCAAAAGAGTAATGGATAATAATAATGTAATACATGTACACAATGGTACATAAACAACTATTTGACTGCAAAGGGAAGTGAGATCATAGAATTTGCAGTTAAGTGCATAGACCTAGAAAAGACTGTATTGAGTAAAGTGACCCAAACCTAGAAATACAAGCACTATGTACTCTTTCTTATCTGTGCCCCTTGCTCCAACTCTTCAAATATGTATGTATAACTTAGAAGAATCACAGACACCAGGATAAGGAAGATGAGGGAGGTCAATACAGAAAGAGAAGGAGGCCAGTTAGAACAGGTAAGAGCCCCACCTGCCCTCAGAACCCTCCCACACCCTCATTGGATACCCAAGACCCACTCTGCTGACACCCCATTCTGTCCTACCACCAGCCTCTGCCATCATGGCCCAACCTCACCTTGGGTGGTCATCCACTGCTTAGGTGCAGGCCACACCAGTCATGTCCCCAACCCTACACAGGTGGACATCTGCTGCTCACCCCTTTCTGCCCCACCTTCCACCCCTGCCACCACTGCCTTGCCACCATCCCCTTTGGGCAGAAATTCACTGCTCATGTGCAGGCCATGACAGTCAGAAGAACAGAGATCCCCTACTTGACCAAAGAACACTCTGGCTATCAGAAGGCCAGCCACCAACACTAACAGAGACTCTAAGCTGGACCAGAGGTCATGTTGGCAGCCAGAAACACAGACCACAAAGACCACAAGACTGAAGAGGAAACAGAAACCACAGAGCAAAACATCCATCCAACAAAAACAAACTCAGAAATCAGTACCTAAACCTATATTCATCCCAAACCCAGATGTCTAGATGGCAATGTAGGAACACAATCAACAGCCAGGGCAATATGTCACCACCAGGTCCCAGATGAACTACTACAGCAAGCCCTGGATATTCCAACACAGATGAAGTACCAAAAAACAACAACAACAACAACAACAACAACAACAAACAAAAAAACCTACCTTCAAACCACTTTCTGAAAATGGTAGGGGTCCTTAATGAAGAAATAAATCCCTTAAAGAAAGCCAAGAAACAAAGAAACAGGCGAAGGAAACTGTTCAAGACCTGAAAGTGGAAATAGAAGCAATAAAGAAACACAAACTATGGAGTCCTGGAACTGGGAAGTCTGGATAAGCAAACAGGAACTACAGATGTAAGCACCACCAACAAATACAAGAGATGGAAGAGACTCTCAGGCATTGAAGATATGATAGAAGAAACAGATTCATCAGTCAAAGAAAACATTAAATCTAAAATAATCCTAACCAAAAAACATCCAGGAAATCTGGGACACTATGAAAAGACCAAACCTAAGAATAATAAGAATAGAAGAAGGAGAGAATCCCAGCTCAATGGCCCAGAAAACATTTTCAACAAAATCATTTAAGAAAATTTTTGTAACCTAAAGAAGGACATGCGTATAAAAGTGCAAGGAGCATACAGAACATTAAATAGAGTGGGCCAGAAAAGCAATTCCCCTTGCCACATAATAATCAAAATAGTAAACATACAGAACAAAGAATATTAAAAGCTGCAAGAGAAAAAGGCCAAATAACATATAAAGGCAGACCTATTAGAATCACACCCAACCTCTCAACATAGACTCTAAAAGCCAGAAAGGCCTGAACAGATGTGCTGCACACTCTAAGAGACCACAGATGCCAGCCCAGACTATTATACCCATCAAAACTTCCAATTGCCAAAGATGGAGAAAACAAGACATTCCATGACAAAGCCAAATTTAAACAATATCTGTTCACAAATTCAGCCCTACAGAAAATGCTAGAAGGAGATAAATAATCTCTCACCAGAAAAACCCAAAGAAGAAAAGCACAAAAACACATACTACCAGAATTAACAATTATTGGTCATTAATATTTCTCAATATCAATTGACTGCATGCACCAATAAAAGGATACAGACTAACAGAAAGGATGCAAAAACATGATCCATCCTTCTGCTATACACAAAAACACACCTCCTCATCAAAGATAGACATTACCTCAGACTAAAGGGCTGGAAAAAGATTTTCCAAGCAAATGGCTCCAAAAAGCAAGCTGGTGTAACTATTCTAATAACTGACAAAATAAACCTCCAACCAAAATTAATCAAAAGAGAGGGGTAAGGATAGTTCATACTCATAAAAGAAAAAATCCACTAAGATAACATCTCAATTCTTAACATCTATATCCCAAGCACAAGTGTGCCCACATTTGTAAAAGGAACATTACTAAAGTTTAAGTCACACATCAAACCTCACACATTAATAGTGAAAGACTTCAGTAGTTCACTCTCACCAATGAGAATGCCATCCAGACAAA